>NC_068393.1:12527735-12827735 GCF_023724105.1 Carassius gibelio
ACAAGAAGAGGGGGATTGTTTCAACAAGCTGGTGCATGAAGATGTTGTAAACCCCTCTACATGCTACCTTTAGCGCTCACCTAGTGTTATATTGTCAGGCTTGAGAATGAGCTCATCCGACACAATGAGACCTCCAGACACGAAAAGCTCATTGTAAGTGCGATTTTTCACATCATCCAGGCTGTCCACTCCAGCAAAGTAAACTGTGGGCAATTTCTTTAGAGACACCAGTGCTGGGATCTAAATGGAGTATAGAGGGAACAAGGTCTCAAAATGGAAGCGTCTCAGTTTGCATAGTGCAACTAATTAACTAGGTTAAAAAAAAAACAGTTACCTTATGTACATGAGCGGCTATATCCTCATTCTGAATAATGATCATGAACTTCTGCTGACTTTTACTCTCTAGGTAATTCTGTGGATTGCACTCGATGTTGCCAAGGCTTCTTAAATACTCCTGTAAAACCAAACAAAGCAGCTTAAAGATAATGCATTTCAAAGGTTAGTCAAATGTATCAGGCCACACTGAATATTCTGACATTTTATACTTTCAGACCTTGATCTCAGCGCAGAGTTCACTCTCCTCATTTCCTCTTTGAATGTAAAACTTTACTGCATTTTTCTGCATGATCTCCATCAGTGTGCACAAAACATCAGGCTTGATTTGCCCAATAACGCTGCCTCCCGCAGTGCTTGAGGTTCCTGCATGAGTAGGCTCTGAGGGAATCTCTGGGACTGGAGCAACTGGAGGTTGACTGGCACTTGCAGATGATGGGGAGCACATAGGATTTTCCACCACATCTGTACTCTTGGGGTCAGCTGATTTTTCTGCTGTAAACCGGCGGCGCTCTTTAACAGTGACGAGGAGATGCTTGCCTGAAGGAGGAGGTTTGAGGGTAGCTTGTGGCTTGCTCGACAAAGCCTGAGACTTAAGCACTGGAGATGATGTTTTAGTGTGAGGATGAGCAGGAGGTGAGGGCAGTGTGGGTTGGGCAGGAGCTGGCATGGCAGAAGGGGGCGGGGCAGGTGGCAAAGGGGCGGGCACTGGGGCAACAGCAGGCGGTGACACAACAGCCACAGGTACAGATGCCATGGGAGCCTGGATCAAACGGCTCATCTTTTCACAGAGCGTGTTAACGTAGCCCTGCACTGGCAGCGGCGAGACATATTTGGACACAAAAGGTGAGAATGGCGAGCTTGACCATTTAGCCTGATCGTCACATCGCAGCAAAGGTGGCTGAGAGTTGTAAATTATATCTTGGGCGTCCATCAGTTTCTGGATCCCTGTGCAGAGGTTCTGGAACTCACTGTCGAGGATAGTGTCGACTACTTTCCTTGTAGAGTGTACCTGCTTCTCCCCTCCAATCAAACTAGGTTCACCAACTCCCTCTGGAACTAAAAACACATTATGTATATTAGTTTGGTCATTTTATTATCTACATTAATGCAGATTTTTGCACTGTATAAGTGTTTGAGGGTTTTGCAAGTTTTTGCAAGACTTGACTCTGAAAGGCAGCACACTTAAATCAATACATTTTTTAAAGGTATGTAAACGCATTGCTTTAACTGTAATGACTTTGATAATATTATGACAAAGTTCCTTTAAGGCAGGGGTGCCAAACTCAATTCCTGGAGGGCCGGAGCCCTGCAGAGTTTTGTTCTAACCCTGCTCCAACACACATACCAAGTAGTTTTCAAAAAAGCCTGAAAGAATTGATTAGTTGGATCAGGTGTGTTTAATTAGGGTTGAATCTGAACTCTGCAGGGCTCCGGCCCTCCAGGAATTGAGGGATTGTCACTTCACTCAGTGGCCATCTTTGAAACGCCTCTCGGCTGCAAGTGCAGCTCCTTTCTTTTTGAATGGGGAAACATCAGATTCTCCAAAGCTGTGCACCAAGCTTATGATTCAATTTCATTTTTAAAACCACTTATAAAAATTTTACCACAACTGTCACATCAATGTTGTTTCTTTTGCTCAAATAGCATTAAAAAAGCTTATTTTTAAGGCTAGACCGGCCAGTGAGCATACGCAGTCTTAAGCGCACATCTCCAGAAAGGTGACTGTTTCTATAGCAACCAGGTGCAATGATGTGATGACTTTACCGATTAGCGATTGGTTCTTTTATTCAGAAGGAGGGGCTTCCTTCAATGGCACGCCCATATTGAGTGTTGCATTTTTTTCCCATTCAAAACTATACGAGTGACATGTCTTGAGTATTCTATAGTCTTTAGTTATACACTTTCTAAAGAAAGGTTATTGCTAAAAAAATTAACACTTTTATTAAATTGATCAAAAGACATTTATAATCTTACAAAAGATCTCTGTATTTTGCCATTATAGGAATAAATGACATTTAAAAAAAGAATTGCATTATATTAAATAGAAAACAGATATTTAAATTGTATTGTAGTTCTACTGTGTTTTTGATTGAATAAATCCAGCCTTGGAGAGCATAAGAAACATCTGAAAACAACTAACCAACCCCAAACTTTTGAACAGTGGTGTATATAAAGAACATATACATAACATAATTTTTTTTTACGTTAATCATAATAATAATAAAAATAATTCTATGTCGCAAGCATGCAGGTTAGGCCGGACCTCTGCTGGATGTTCTCCAGAGATGGTGACTTTGATGTGAGGCTTCTGCTTGACAGGAGGGCTGCTGCTCCAGACTGGACGAGGGACTGTACACATCCACACTGCCCCTGCTGCAGGCCATCGGATCCTAAACACACATACTACAGGTTAACAAAAAAAACAATTGAGCGTGGCATTAGATATATTATGAGGAACAGTCCACAGCTCCAAGTAATCCTGGTTAACCTGCTCTTCATCAGCACGTCTGCCACGCAGGTCAAGGTCACAGTGAGCGGCTGAGTCACCGGGGTCATGTCCCTCTACGCTTTTGGGTAGTATCGGAGGCTGGCTGCTGGCAGTGTCCGAGCTTTGGGCCATCCTGTTAAGCGTGCTGAGGAAGAGTTTAAGCAAGGCGTGCGTGTCTCGGAGGGTGGCACTCTGAGACACACGCTCCCGCAGGTCCGTGTCACACAGCCCCATGCTGTCCATCACCACTAACACAAACGGAAACCAGATGTCAACAAGGATCTCATGTCTCAGAGCAACAGCAGTTATACTCTGGTGCTGGAGCTCTTTTGTGTGAGTAAATACAGGCACAAATAAACACTTCAAATGTACGGGAACTGATGCTTTTCACCTTTATTTACAGCATTTAATAGAAGAATCATTTCAGGTCATTTTCCTATGCAGGTCTAGAAATATATATATTTTTAAACTGAAGTCTTCATTTTTTACACGGAAAAAAAGTTTTCTAATAATCACCACAAAAAATAAGGCTGTTACCCTAAATAACATCTTTGTTTTGTTTTTTAAATAATAGAATAAATGAAACATTTAAAATATCGTTTTAAAGTGAGAATTCATATTCAGTACTTTTATTCATTTCCATGAGTTTTCTTACACAGGGTTCCCAGAATCATGTTGTACCTTCCCTTACATTCGTTTGGCGCAAACTCACCTCTTCCTGGCTCTCCATTCAGCAGTCCCGTCCTAAGGTACTTGCTCACGCCCCCAGGACCGTCCCTCTCCAGCCTCCTCTTCAGGCCGGCCGTGTCCCAGTCCTCTTCTCTTTCCGTCCCGCTCCCCTCATCCTTGCCCAAAGTCCGCTTATGTAACTGTATCAGCTTTAGCAATTTCTCCATCTTTTCTTTGTCGTACTCTCCCTGTGACCTCTGAGCGCCACCGTTAGACTGAGAAACCCCAATCGTGCTGCTACCCGGCACCTGTCTATCCGACCCTCCCCAGTCTGAGACAGGACTGTACTCTTCTGCACCGGCTGGGGGAGACGCTGCCCCTTGTCGGCTGTCCATCAGATCCTGCTGCAGCGCTTCCACAGGCAGCTGGAACTGTCCTGGACCAAATATGTAAGAGTTCAGTGCCACATCCATATTCTTAGGACGAGGTGCCGGGTGTTGGTTAGTCCGGTCGTCCAAACTGTGCCGGTACTCTGCTATGTGGAAAGGCCGTATGACACCTTGCTCTTTCTGGCTGAGGTAGTCCAGCACCTGCTGTTTCAGCCCCACCGCAAGCTCTTTGGGTGGATTGGCACGCAGCTTGTAGAAGCCATGATGCAGGGCAGGTACAAAATCGTCTATTTGATGGCTGATTGTGTCTTTAGGCTCTAGTGGAGCAAGAGAGTCCTCATTTACTCCAGAGTTCTTCGACACTAAAAAAAACCCCAAGAAGAATCAATAGCAAATACACACTTAATACAAAGACACTTCAATAAACAGACATAAAAGAGACACTTACTCAACTTCGAGATGATTCTTTGCTCTTGAAATACAAAAAGCGCCTGCAAAACCCTGTCATTTCTTCCTCGTCGCTCTTTAAAGAAACAAAAACAGACCGCTTCTGTTATTCCACGCAACAGTCACGCTGTCAGTGTCACATACGGGTTTAAAAGCGATGCATAAACCTACCAGTGGCAGTGTGCAACTGAGAAGACGAAAGGAGGAAGAGAAATCCTTTGTCTATCAATGGCTTCACCAAAACCTAGAGTGAAGAGTTTAATTATAGCATGGCTATAATAAAACACGGGCAGTTTAAATTCTGCATGTCAGATCGGTGACGCAGATTCTATCAACAGACCGAAGACATGGTATACAGGGGAGAGAGATGGCAGTGATGTCATGCGAGAGTAAACCTGCAGACATTAATGCAATCAAGTGTAAAGTGGGCTGTGAATGAGCTCACCATTCTTTCTCTCTCAAGTCGGTGCAACAGTCCCGAGAGGCTGTTTTCCTGTTTACTTCTCCCCATGACCTCATACAGGCCACAGTACATCCCGCACTTAAATGCTGCAAAATACCACAACACATTATCATCATGTCAATGGCGCCACATCAAATGTTGTGGCATCTGTCAGGCTGAAAAGCATCCTCCTACCCTCTCGTGATCCACTGTACGCTTCCCATGACAGCAACACAGGCGGGATCTTTCTCTTGACTTGGTCGAGATGCATAGCCATATTAATGTCAAGCTTGTCCGGGCTGAAAAGTAAAAAAATATATATTTATACACATTTAAAAACAATGCAAACTTCAAAACTTCATTAGCAAAACAAAAGACGGCTCACAGTTTAAGTGGAAGGTGAGTGAGACTTGAAGACCGGATGTACACTTGATAGACCTCTTCTCCCTTATTCACCAGCGAGCCACTCCAAACCGTATATCTTCGCCGAACTACAGCAACAAATTAAGTTATAAAACAATAAGTCAGATGATACACCCATCTTTTCATTTTATGATCTGCCATGAAGGGAAAAAACAAATCATACCTCTTTGCCCTTCATGTAACGTGCTGTTTAATCTACTAAAAGAGAAAACAAACCGCTCAAATTCAAATAAAACCTTGACAGATGGTCATTGCTTTTTCTACGCAAGTCATCAGTGAGCTTGTTTATACCTGTGTGTGGCCGTGGCCGACTCTTTGCCTTTGTATTGAAAAGACACAACCGCATACGGCAACACATGCCTGGGCCTTGACCTGAGCTCCTCAAAAGCAAATTCATAAAAGTATTGCTGGAATAAAACAGAGAGGAATCCGTTATAACAGTTCATCTATCGGCTCAAATGATCCAAAACAGAAGTTCAAACTGAAAAACGAAATGAAACGCTTACCTGAGTGTGCTCAAAGGCCCTATAGGACAATAATGAGGTCACTTTGCTGGCATTTTTAAATACATGGCTGTCGTATTTAAGGGTCGGCTCAAGATTGTTTTTGGGCATGTTCTCAAATATTGTCTTCACTTTACCCTGCAAGACAAAACAGCATTACTGAGCATTTTGAAATTATGCATTATAAAATTAAAGCACTACCACAGTCAAATTTGATTCATGGTGAATGTAAATGTCAATGACTTACCTTCATGATTTTAAATATGATTATGTCTCCAGTGGCTCCCACTTCAAATGGATTCATCTGTAACAAATCTGAGTATTTGGAGAGGTAAACCCCTAAAAATAGAAAAAGCAGCAATCAATGATATGAGAGTTACTTGGGGAGACATTCCCGTAAGCCACAAAAAGCCTTCGGGTAATCCCTCAAAATGTGTTAGCAATCCATTCGGAATGCAGAGTCTCTCATAGAGTTTGCTAAGATTCAATATTTGCAGAAACTATTTCATTTGACCAGTTAAAGCACTCCAAGACACGTTCATAAGATGCTGGGTTTGGGAGTAAAACACACAGCACCTGCTTCACTAAACCATACAAAGATCCTGAATCAGAAATTGGCTGATCACTCAGCCAAGAACAAAATTGAACATTATGTTACTTCCAAAAACCTCAAACATGCTCTGATGTTTATAGAAAAGAGGTTATGGGGTGACCAATATATAAAACAGATGTTACTTTACAAACAGTTTTATCCACGCAAAAATGCACGTCCGTAGCGAGTTTGGCTCATTAACATTTATCTTAAATTACGCAACAGTGGTTTTTTGGCCCTGACCAATTCAACTACTCCAAACCACAAGATCAAGTGACCGGAGTCCTCCCAGCAAAACAGATATAAACAGATACAAACGCTGACCTTTGACAGGGCTTCCCAGATTGTTGACCCGCGAATGTCCGACAGAAAGACCCTTTTCGCAGACCCACTGAACCTGATAGAAACCAACAGATATTACTTTGGTTAAAGTCATGCTTTTGATCAAGACTATTGCTAAATGCAATAACACAGCCTCACCTTATTCTTATCAGGCAGCAGAAAAGCATAAGATTCTGCGAGCTCTGCCTCGGTCCTGCCATTCTGCTTCAATTCCCTTTTCTTCTCGATGAACTATGAGAAAAGACAAATTATTCCATGTCAGTTTTTGATTCACTGAAAACAGCTCCCAAGCGGCCCGGGGACAATTTCAATCATCTAGTCTTTCGCAACTGTGAACAGAAATACGGTTTATCAACATCAACGAATTGACTTTCACTCAGCGCTCACCTCTTTCTCCAGGAGCTCGTTGTGAATGAGAGAAGCTTTAGTGTAAGTGAAAGTCCCACGGGAGTTGGTGTCCAGGTAGAACGTGGACAGAAGCTTCGCGACGTCCTCAAACTCTCTGGAATCTGGAGACAATTGTTGAAGGAGACCTGGAAGACAGCACACATGAAAGACAGAGCTCAAAAGACATCGATGCATTCAAATAAGAAACTGTCAAGAAAATAAGGAAAAAAACTGGCGTTATTTTATTTTCATCCGAATGCATAGTTGAGTCATACATAACCTGACAGACACTCTCCACAATGTGAAACATCCTGCAGTTCAGTGCATTACAAGATATACATCAAAGCTAGTATATATGTTAACTAATGTTAACTAATGATCCTTATTGTAAAGTTGGTTACACTTTATTTTGATGCATCCTTGTTACAGTGTAATTATAGATTTAAGCGCCGAGTAATATTAATTAACTACATGTACTTACTACATGGTTAGGGTTTGGCTTAAGGTTACTTTCATGTAATTATGCATAATTAATTGTTGTTATAATCGTAAGTACAGGTTACATGTGTAACAACAGCACCTTAAAATAAAGTGTTGCCAGGTTTTGCGATGCCTGACAGTGAAATTTACATAAAATAATGCTGCCATTATGAGAAACAGGATTGTTGAATGGAAAAAAAAAATAATAATACATGTCACAAGGATTAATACAAATTAGCTAAAACTAATTAAATCAAATATTTTGGAACTTGCATTAATCGACCAGTTAGTGGACATAATGGCCAAAACATTTACAAAAGTCATAATTTGCCGTTTAAAAAACAATTTAGTGTCTGATCTGTTTTTCAACTCCTTCCTTTATATAACAAAAGATAGAGCACTTTGCCAACAAATGCCAAGCAAGATGCCAAAGTGAAAGCTGCCATGCATAACTACTACAAGCTCCTCCCAGTCTGGCACGGTTTCGATTTCATTCAAGCAGCGCTCTTCTGTTTACTAGATTTGATATTTCTTTTGCGCTATAAGGAAATAGATACGAGAATGAATGGCGGTGTGTGTCCTAATAAGGCCGGCTGCACAGGACTGACAGGTGTTTCTAACAGTCGTGCATGAAGACTGAAGGGGAAATGCATGCAGTGGTCAACTGAATCACACTGCTGCCATTGATGAGGAGGGAAGAAGTGTGTCATGTGGGGTGGCAGCACTGTATGGTGTGGGAGGAGGAGTGTGGAGCCAGCTAGCAAAGCAATGACACCGGACTAAATGCACGTCTTCGAGGTTTCCGTTAAATGACTCGCGCGGCCGCGTGCAACGGATCAGATCCTCACGTGCTGTTCGAGCTGCATGAGCGCGCTTTACTTATTAACCTGCAGCTTCGAGCGGTGCACTAGCTAAAAATCCATTTAGTAACAGTAGTGCAAACCTTTCGGGCTAATCACGTGGTGCGTTATATAGCTCGCCTGTTTAGTTTTCAATACAGGTCTATTATTTTGTCTCGAAGCGGCAAAGAGCGTGCTTTTAGCGAACTTGCAGGCTGTTAAACAGAAACTGTCCATTTCGGGAATGGCAGTAGTAGTGGTAGCAATGGGACATACAACCTCTCCGCTCCTTGATTTTCCTAGGAATCTGAAAATTCCGCCTTGGCAGATCCTCGGCCGACCTCGGTAACGTTAGTGTCGAGGGCGAGCCGCCGCAGTTTTTTAGGTCCGACAGCCCTGCCCTCCGTCGCTCAGAAGCATCTTGTTCAGACATTTGCTCGTCTTCACATCCAGCTTGATCGCCATTTTGCTTGGATGTGGCCGTGCTAGAGGCTGACAACAATTGCTTCTTGCTATCGCCATCCTCCAAGGTTAGGCCGCCGGCCTTGCTGCTCTCCTTGTCGATTTTTCTCTCCTGGCTGAAATTGCAAGCCATTTTTTCGGACCAGCGGTCACCTCGTCAGCTGGCGATGAAGTTGGTTTCAGTGCCGCTTCACGGAGTAATTCTCCTTCTCAACCAGTCTCCGCCATTATGCCTGTGACGTATGCTTTCCCCACCGCTGCAAAACTCTGGCGTCACTGTGTTTACACTCACGGAGGCGGACGCCCCCCATCGGCGCTGCTGTGAACTGCGCAGCGGCTAGACGTCGAGACCGTGAGCTCTGATCGCTGGCGCGCGAGCAGTGCCACAGAGAATGGGGGCCAAGATCGAATCGTCGAGTTGTCAGACAGTGACCCTTTGAGGAAATTAATGTCTGTGCTCTTCTTCGCAACCAGAACCATCCACATTAATTCCGTGCAATATGACCACATTTCGAAACATGAAATGAAAAGACTGAGGAAAAATATTACATAATTCTTTCTAACACAGGCTTTCATTAGCCTATTCAAATCATATATTCTCACAACTCAAATACATTGCAGTTGCTAGTGAAAATGCTTATTTTTTTCTAACAGTACAACAAATATTTCATTACTTTATCATCAGTATAATTTGAGAGATGTTGAATTTAAGAATTCTTCATATTTAGTAACCCCTCGGCTTTAATGGGAGCAGCACTCTGGACACTACACTCACGTTCTCCAGCATGATCTGATTTTATCTAAAGAGCATGAGCTTCAGCTGAAGAACATCAGTGTGCTCATTTAATTATTCATCTAGATATTGCACAATTCTAATTTAAATGAGTCCGAATCCTAAACTTTCCATGTCTTTCCACATTAAAAGCAACAGTTTACCCCATAATTATAAAAAAAAAAAATCTGCCATCATTTACTCAACCTGAAGTTGTTCCAATGCTAAGGGTTTCTTCCTTCCATGTGAACACAAAAGAAGAAAGTTTGAAGAATGTGTGTAACCAAACTGTGGAACCGACTGACTTCTATTGTATACACATTTTGGAGTGAACTATCCATTAAAAAAAAAAAAAAATTAATAACAGATTTCCAGTGTTTTCTTAGATTTTTGGACACCACTATATCTGGATATTCATTTTAAAAACAAATTAATATGATACTATTTTTTCGTTTTTTTTTTTTATTAAAAGTTTATATTCAAATAAAAAGTTTTATATCAGCTTCTCATGGACTCATGTTCTCATTTTACTCTTCTGTCACACTTCCTCTGCTGTAAATATCATACTCTTTGAAGCGAATGTAGTCTTTGAGACTGGCAGGGAGAGGCAGGAAACTGATAAAAACTGGAGCCCTCAGACGCAAGCGGCCCAAACTGTCACGGATCTTCAGTCTGCAGAGATGCTTCAGGCTTCGTGCGTTTTCTGATGAGCAGAGAACATACATTAATACACTCTGTACACTCATTTCAATCGAAATATCTGCTCACTTTATGACAAGTATAACACAGAACTTTTAAAGGGGGGGTGAAATGCTATTTCATGCATACTGAGTTTTTTTACACTGTTAAAGAGTTGGATTCCCATGCTAAACATGGACAAAGTTTCAAAAATTAAGTTGTACGTTTGAAGGAGTATTTCTGTTCCAAAAATACTCCTTCCGGTTTGTCACAAGTTTCGGAAAGTTTTTTTCGAGTATGGGTCTGTGTGACGTTAGATGGAGCGGAATTTCCTTATATGGGTCCTGACGCACTTCTGCCGGAAGAGCGCGCGCTCCCGTATAGCAGAGCACTGAGAGCACAACAGACTTCACTGATCAGACCGAGAGCGTCGCGAAAAGTCACAAAAGGAGTGTATTTTTGGTTGCCAGGGCAAGACAACCCTGCACAGATTACCAAAAAAAAAAAAACAGCACTAAGGGACCAGTGGATGGAGTTTATTTTTACAGAGCATCAACGGAGTTGTGCAAGTGTTTGTGTTTGTTCCTTCCCTGCATTTCGAAGATGCTTGTTTTACAAACAAGGCCCAGTTTGATGACGGATTTGCGTATCGTTTATTTCTTAAGGAAGATGCAATCCCAACGAAAAAGGGTCACGATCGTGTGATGGAACCACAGGCGGTGAGTAAAACTGCTTCAAATATCTCTGCCTTCTTGTTAGTGCGTCCCCTTCCATGCCAGAGACCCAGGTTCGAGCCCCGCTCAGAGCGAGTCGTTGCTGCTGCTGCTCTCGTTCAGTTTCAGCCTCTGGATCTGATTCTGGATCATAAATATACCCTGAATCTGACTGTTAGCCATGGTTTGTTTTGGATGATGGTTTTGTCCTCAAGGTAATGTCACAGCTTCCAAACGCTTTCAAGCCTACTGGCGCTCGTGATTCTTTAGCTCCGCCCACACATCACGCCTCCAGCGGCTCGTGTTTTTCCGGGATAAATCGGTACTGACTATCTTTCTCTTATGAATATAATAAAACTAAAGACTTTTTGGAGTTATGAAGGATGCAGTACTACTCTATAGGTACTCAAGATTAACAGGATATTGAGTGAAAACGAGCATTTCACCCCCCCTTTAAGAACTTTTAGTTTTACTGACAATTTCAAGTTATAGGTTTTCTGGATCTCACTAAAGATAACAGTATCTGAATATGATCTCCAGATGTGACAGGAGACTCACCTTGTATCTTACATATTTCCTGCCACTGTTTTTGCTCAACCAGAACACTCTTCAGTTTGGAGCAGAGAGTCACATGATCAACGTAATCCAGCATGATTCTCACTACCTGGGCTGAGATGTGTTTGAGCCAGTACACTGTGATCACCTCACAGAACTGAAAAAAAGAGAGTTTAGACTTGTCGGCACCTTAAAGGAACCGTCCACCCAAAATAAAACATCTGTCATCATTTATTCACCCTCATGTTGTTCCAAACCTGTGTGACTTCACAAAATAAGACATTCTTTTTTAAAGTCATTGGGGTTCAGTTTTGTTTGGACCTAAATATTCTTCAAAATATGTGTTTCGCATCTTTGTTTTGCAGACAAAGTTATACATATAAGATTTATATATATAATATTTTAAGTCTCTTGTGGTTGCATTTCTTTGATCAAAAATACAGTAAAAACAGCAAAAATTGATTACAATTTTGTAATATATTTCAAAATGTAATTTATTCTTGTGATGGAGTGTCACATGATCCTTCCAAAATCATTCTAATTTGCTGATTTGCTGCTCAAGAAACATTTCTTATTATTATTAGTATTAAAAAAAAAGTTTGTGGTGCTTAATGTTTGTGTGAAAACCGTGACATTTTTTGAGGATACTTTGATGACTAGAAAGTTCAAAAGAACCGTACTGATTTAAAAATAGTAATCTTTTGTAACATTATAAATGTCTTTGCTGTCACTGTACTCTCTTCACTGTTGTTTTGAACAATTGAATGTGTTTATTTATATTTAAAAAATATAACCTCAAACCTTCGAAAGGTAGTGTACATGTGTGGAACAACATTAAGGCGAGTTAATTTTCATCTAAATTTTTGGGTGAATAATTTCTTTAACAGCATCGGATCATACCCCTTTATACTGAATAAAATGAGTAGTAACTGGTCTTACCACAACATCTTTGATGACAGAAGCGCTCCAGCCCTCATAATCCACAGGCACATGTGAGGCCTGTCCATACGGACAGTCAAAGCAGCGCTGCACATCATAGCCATTATTGAGCAGCATACGCAGCATCACCTCATCCTTAAGTGCGTACTGGAGGGCAGAAGGGAAGTGGGTGGTGTTGACACGGGAGTAGTAGTTCACATTGGCACCATAGCGGAGCAGAGTGTTGATTAGCTCGTAGTTTCCCAGTCGCATGGCCACCTGCAGGCAGTTGACAGGGTCTTGATTGGGCATGGCCCCGGCCTTTAAAAGCCGCC
Source organism: Carassius gibelio (assembly GCF_023724105.1). NCBI lineage: Eukaryota > Metazoa > Chordata > Actinopteri > Cypriniformes > Cyprinidae > Carassius > Carassius gibelio. Next base: position 12,540,506 of record NC_068393.1, read on the forward strand.
TCGCTGACTGGACATCATTATTCGACACAGCGAAGAACAGCGCTGACCTGCGTTCGTCCTCATAGTTCCTGCGCACTCTGGGGTGTAGCATGAAGTTTGGGTCAAACCCAGAGCTCAGGAGCAGATCCAGACACTGAGAGTGACCGCCTGCAGCGGCGGAGTGTAACGGGCTCATGCCGCTCTCTTTGATCACCTCTTTCTTAGTCACAGGGATCAGCTGCTCCAGCGCTCTATGAAAGACACAAAAAGAGATTTTTTTCATGACTACTGGTTGTATTCAGGGTGAACACTACATTGATTAACCCTTCAGCAGTGTGGTACTCACAACAGATGTCCACGGTAGGCTGCACGGTGGATGGGGAGATGGCCGGTGTGGGTGGGCACATTGGGATCGGCTCCATACTCCAGCAGCAGTGAAATGATATCAGGGTTTCCAGAAGCTGCGGCATCGAATAAAACTGAGGCTGAACCAGGAGACTGAGGCTTGGACCACACACTGGCCCCTTAACATGAGAGGGTTATTCAATATTATTAAAAGTGATTGACAAACAGACAGAATGATTGATACTGTGGGTGGATGGATGGATGGATGGATAGATACCAACAGGAACATTTCAAAATCACCTTTCTGAAGCAGAATCTCTACAACGTTAAAATGTCCAGCTTGAGCCGCAAGTCCTAAAGGAGTATGTTCACAGACATCAACGATATTTGTGTCAGCGCCAGATTGCAGGAGCAGGTATACAAAGTTATCCAAGCCAAGCACGGATGCTTCATGTAGAGCGGTTCTTTGAAGATTTCCTCTTTGGTCCACTCGGGCATTGTAGCGTAACAGCAGCAGAGCCAGGTCATACTGGTCATTCTTTATGGCTGGAAAAAAAGTCAATTCATGTATTCAGGCCAATACCGATAAGAATTATTTTAATTGCTTGTACTTTTTAAATTAAATGTAATTTATTTCTACAGTACTCTACATTAAAGCTAAAAAGTCAATTGACTAAAAAGTCAATCAGTTTAAATCAGTGGTTCTCAACCTTTTTGACAAGGCCCTTTATTTTACAAAATCTTCAAATGATTGAGGATTTAAAAAATATTTTCCTCACAATTTCTATCTGATGAGATACTTTAGAGCTTGGCATAACCAGAAACACATATATTTATTGTAAAAATGGCCACTATGATTTGGGATTGTTATTATTTTACACGACTTTTCCAGGTCTAGAAATAACACTTTTAAAATTAAGTAAAGAATTTGTAATAATTTTACATTTAAAATCAACTAAAATTTTAAATTAAATGAGTGGTTGATCAGCTTTTTTCGAAGGCTTCATTGTGTTTATGGGGTGTAAGCTAAGTGATCATTTAAAAAAGCTGTTGTTGTGTTGTTGCTAACCACTTAGTGCACGTTGTCCAGAAATGTCCCACCCCCTTACCATTACAGGTAGTTGCATGTTCACGGGAGCAAGGTTTATGTGAACATCAGGGTTAGTGGTGTCACAAACCCAGGAAAAAGCTTCTTGTTGTCCCTACCCACCTTTTTTTGGCCACGTATGGTCTCCGAATTTGTGCTCTTCATTTCACCCATCCACAGCATGCACACACACAGAGCAGTGAGTAATGGGCAGCCATTGTGCTGCAGCACCTGGGAAGCACTGAGGATTCGGTGTCTTAGTAGTGGGTATTGAAGGTGGACGAGAGCGCTATTCATTCACTTCCCCAACCTACAACTTCTGCCGGTACTGAGACTCAAACCTGCAACCTCTTGGTTACAAGTCAGACTCTCTAACCATTGGGCCACAACTGCCCCAATTAACATTTAGAACAAATTGAGGCAACACAATATTATGCTACAGTCTGAAAAATATTAATGTATTTTTAGATTAGCTAAAAATTACATTTAATAGTGTTACTAAATGATTAGGTTCCTTTGCTTGGTGCTAAACTTAAGGAATGCTCTATAGACTGAAGCATAAAATGTCATATATCAGTATAACATGAATTAAAACAAAAATGCAACTTAAATCTTTGAAAGAGAGAGAGAGAGAGAGAGAGAGAGAGAGAGAGTCTTGCAGTTCTAATCTTAAATAAAGAATGTGCGCTTACTAAGCAATCTGTATGCTAAAAATAGCACTGCCTTCCACACCTGCAACCAATGCAGAATCGTCATCCTCATTTTTGCAGTCAGGGTCACAACCGTTCTGCAGCAGGAATGTGGCATTCTCTCGGAGACCATGGACAACGGCGAGAAACAGCGGAGTCTCCCCTCTCAGAGTACGGCATTGCCCTGACCCCTGAGGAGATGCTGAATGAGGAATTCTCAGTAAGCAATGACTTAACATGTTTTTTGGAGTTTAGTGAGGTGACAATTATAGAAGCTTATTTCCACAGAAAAATAAAACGTACTCTCTTTTTTCCTTGCAGTTGTGAGTTCTAAACATCTTGCAATTCTGCCTTTTTCTGTGGCAGAAAATAAGCTTCTATAAACTACAGTATATTTATCTAATGGACCTGCGTAAGTGATTTCCAGAATTCTCCTCTTGTGTTGTACCGCTGCCTCATGCACAGGTATCCAGCCCCTGCTGTCTGCATTAGACAGAGCCTCCTTACGCTGCACCAGGACCTTCAGAGCGTCCTCATTACCTGACATCACACATGTAGTGAGCATCATGAAGACTCTAGAACTTCCACAGCACTTACTGAAAATGCTGATGAACATTTCTGAAGGATTTAGCTCTTACCAGCTTGTATAGCGGTGAAAATTTCCTCATGGTCGATGCAGTCCAATTGATCACTGCTCAGACATCCAAACAAAATGTTAGCCACACGCTATTAGTCCGTTAAAAGTGGTGAATTCACTATACCTGGTAGCTGAATCAGCATGTTTACTGGACTCCAGTAGACTCTGTTCAATCATGTACTGAGTGGCCTCATCTTCATCATCATCCCAGTCATCCTCCGCAGCATCATACACTTCCTCCATCTTTCACTAATAAACTCTAATTCGGTAATCAGAACCACATAATTTACCTTTTCTGTGTCTTTACAATGTGCAAAAAGTGACTTAAGTTATCAGTATGTTTATCCACATTTATATCCTCTAGTTAAGGTTTTTCAGAATTTGGCAATAAACAGACAAGTCTAATGTAGGAAAAAATACAGTAGTATATCATGTGTATCATGATAAGCATCATGCTAGGTCAACTTTGTTTTTCTTTTTTTTGCAACAGACTCTATTGCATATCCATACAAGCTTTGGTTTCCAATAGCCAAAGTTCAAAATACCTTCTCTAGTTTCTATTGAGCTGGCTTGAATTACAAAAAGTTATAACCAGCACTAAAAACTGTGTTGTTTTTGATTTCAAATTCATACATAGAATGAACGTAAAAAGAGCCTAACATCATATTTAGCAGCTTTGGTAATGTCATCCTTTAAATAATTTTCTAAATACTTTAAGAATGTTTCGTAAACATGCAACACATCCCATGCAATCTATTTCTGCAGAGAATATCTAGGAAGAATGATCAATTTACAAATGCTTAATTCAAAGGCAAATGTTTCTTCTACCTGAGGCAATGGAAAATGTTGAAAACAGTCGTGGCAGTTGTATCTGTGCTGTGTGTTTTGGTCGCTTTACAGTCTTAAAACTATTTATATCTGTGCCTGGTTAAAAATACACGCACATGGGGCCTGGGCCAGCCAACCAACACCTGGCTTTGACCCACTGCGTGACAGTCAATCTAGCAATTCTACTCCGCCAGACAGCTGACATCAGAGTTCATGTTCTTAGCATTTGTGTTCTTATAGGAACACTTGCAATGAGCCATGCTTTCTCCTGTATTCAAATGTCTGTTTGAATTAAACTGTTTTGAAATTCACAGTGGACAGTATAAAACACAAACTCTACACACAGGAAACAGGAAGCTGTGCATTGATTAAATAAAGCAATCCCAGTAGAGATACACATTATCTGATGTATTAATTGTTAAATCACAATGGGGAAAAAAAAAATCAGAATATTCCTATTCCCAATCTTTTTTTTTTTACTGATGTGTTTTTGCAAAAAGTCTAAATTATGCATTAAATATATCCTAATAAATGTTATTAAAATATCCTTATGAAAGTTGCATTTATTTGAAATAGTCACAGCAGATATGAGTGGCGAAAAAACTTTACTCTTAAATGCAATGTGTCCATTATGTTTCAGTGATGGAAAGTAGACTACAACAAATATATTAATGTTACATGACTGAAAGTGCTCTGTAGATCAATTTCTATACTGAAAAATATTTTTCACTTGTTTGGAGCTTCTGTAAAACAAAATAAGATTATATATTCTGGAGGTACTTAATGCTTCACCACTATCATCCCCCATGCTGAATCAATCACCAGTTGTCACAAATAAAAAAACACAATGACATTTAAAGAGAACAGTCGTATGATAGTGTTTGTGTAAGTAAAAGATATTAAAAATCAATTGCAGAGATATTATTTTTAATGAAGACAGTGGAAAACAAACAATCAATAAAGGGGTTCGGTGTCAGTCATCTAGCTGACAGAGTAAAGCCACGCCTCTCTTGATCCAGTGCTGAGGACGCTTGCTGGTAGGGAGCAGCATGCTGATGACAAAGTTGGTTGAATGGCCAGTGGTGGACAGTGTACCTTTACGCTCACTAGTCTTGTAGAGGGGACACACATAGATGCTGTGGGGCTGTTCCATGTTCCTCTTATCCGCTAAAGACAGGTTTGGAGAGGTAGCTGAGCAAACTACAAAACACATCAAGTGATAAAATGGATGTAATGACAAAATTTAGAATCCTACTTGGTTTGATCCAGATGATAGGGACTGCATCAAATAAAACTTTGGGATACTGTTCAGCCAACACTCCACTGCAAGGAAGAACATATTTAATGACAAAAAACGATAGCTTAGAAATGATTCTATAATTTCCAGTGTCTTGCTGCTGTGGAAGGTACTCTTGCCTTTTTCTATCCCACCGAGCTCCATCCAGGAACAGGCCATGAATGTAGACTCCATCTTCAGGAGATGAGTCGGAGGTGTCAAAAGGCAGAACCTAAAGTAATACAGAACAAATGCTCTTAAATCATCTCTTTTTTTTATCTACTGAAAGTACTTTCAGCCTTAAAAATGAAGTGGCATACCTCATAATTAAAGCCAAGCAGGTCAATGGGGATGGAGTACTTCCTGGCGTAATTCTGCAAGGCACCTGTTATGAAAGCTTGAGTGAAGAAAAACCCAGACAACCAGAATACATGAGGCTTCTGCGTGTCATACCACTCCTGGAAAAGAATATGACAAAGAGAGACATGAACTAATAAAAAATAAAATATACTGTAATGGCAGAGCTGAATCTTCAGTGTCACACAATCCTTCAGAAATCATTTTTTTGCTGATTTGATGTTCAAGTTGTACTGCTTAATATTTTTGTGGAAACTATGATGCATTTGTTTTCAGAATATTTTTATAAATAGAAGGTCAAAAGAGCAGCATTTATTTGAAATATTAATATTTTGTAACATAATAAATGTATTTACTGTCACTTTTGATTAATGCATCCTTGCTGAATAAAAATATTAATGTCTAACAATATTAGAAAATATAAAAAAATAAAATTAAAATGTTAGAAATTTTGATACAACTTTAAATTGTTACATTTTTTTTAAATAAAAATTTTAACCAAAACATGCACATGAAAATATGAATATGCAATATAATAGAATTTTCATTAGTTGTCTGATACTTTTGGACCCCATCGACTGCATGATCACTGACCTGCAGAAATTTGAGTCTAGCTAGGAAGTCATTGACATAGCCGCCCAATGGCTTGAGACTAGGATAGGAGCATTTGGCCCACTTTTCTGGCACTTTCCCCACCAGCAGACTGCCAGCTACAGCCTCTAGCTCTGCATCCATCACCACCAGCCCCTTAATGGCCTTTATCAGGTTCTGCAGACTCACACGTATGGTACTGCTCAAACTACAAGAGGAAAGCACACAAACATCATATATGGAATTGTTTCTGTAGACATTTTGGATCTAAAACGAGCTCCGAGGACTCACTTGTTATACCGCTGCATCTCTTGCACGAGCACTGTATTCATGCTCTCCTCATAACACACAGGAAACTTGACAAGGGCAGACTCAATGTCAAAGTTACCTGGAAGCTGCATGGCCAAAATCAGAATGTCAATAAATCACGTATGCAAAATACCTTTTCATCCCAATAACAACTGATAACCTAATGAATGATGAGTTACTTTAGACAGGATGTCATTTGCAATGTCTAGTAGAGTGGTATCCCCGCCAGTGCCGCCCCCTCCCTTTGAGCCGCCACCCTGGGTCAGGGTGAGGGAATCAAATAGTAGTTTTGTCTGTTGAAGGTCTTTGGAGATGTCTACATTCTCATGCATGCCAAACACCTCGGGATGCTGGGAAGAAGGTAGGTTCTGTGGAGCAAATGCAGTGCATTGTATTGAGCTGTTTCATCAGAGTTTGAATTCAGTCCTTGGTTAGCAGCTACTGTGTCATCACATAAATCCATACCTTGATAAACTCCACATAGTCTTCATAGATGGACTTTGGTGGTGCGTGATAATTGCCACTGGGGGAGAAGGAGTAGCGTGGGTGGTCGATAATGTCTTTATTGTAGAAGTCAGCGAGGACTGTCATGAGGAGGCGGCGGTCCCAGTCATCTGTTACACGCCCCCCATAGTTACACTCTCCAGTCAGATACGTGATGGCCTCAAAGGGAACCTCCTCATACTCGTTCACAAAGAGCTACGGAACAAAAAGAGAGAAAGACAGTAACATTAATCAACCCACAACTTTTTCTTAACACTATGATGATATGAACAATGAATGAAATAAGCATAAACAATTACAATATGCTTTGTGTAAAAATTATTCACACTACCAATTTCACGATCACCAGCTGGAGTACCCTTGATAACCACCAGAGGGCACTCCATCCCATGACTCGGTCACTCAGTCTTGGACTTCATTTACCATAATCCTTTGCACAGACTCATCAGCACTTATTGTTTGCACCTGTGTCTCCTTAACCCTGTCTGCTCACCCTATATATAGCCTGCTTCATTCAGTCATTCATTGTGAAGTCTTCCGTCATAAACGGGTCAGAGACACGAAGGCTGAATAAATGGGCAGACTAAATCAAGACACAGGAAAACATTACCAGACAAATGAACAAGGAAACACAAGTGTATATCCGTGTTTCCTTGTTCATTTGTCTGGCGACGTTTTCTTTTAGAGGCTTATGTCTAGTGGTGGGTAGAGGGAAGCTTCATGACAAACTTGTCTCTAAGTTGACACCTAGTGGTCATTTTCAAGTATTGCCCTGAAATAGTATTGACAATGAATAATTTAAGGAAATTTACAAAGTATAACATATGTATTTTGTTGGGGGAGTGGTTAGTGTGCACACCTGGCATGTTGTCAGAACTAAAGTTGTCACTTTAGGTTTGAATACCGCGAGAAGCATTAAAGGGAGGGGGGAGGGGGGGGGGGGGTGAAATGCTCGTTTTCATTCAATATCCTGTTAATCTTGAGTACCTATAGAGTAGTACTGCATCCTTCATAACTCCAAAAAGTCTTTAGTTTTATTATATTCATAAGAGAAAGATAGTCTGTACCGATTTTTCCCGGAAAAAAACGATCGGCTGGAGGCGTGACGTGTGGGCGGAGCTAAAGAATCACGAGCGCCAGTAGGCTTTTGCGTTGAGAGCGTTTGGAGCTGTGACACCGTGAGGGAAAAACCATCATCCAGAACAAACCATGGCTTACAGTCAGATTCAGCCGTTTATTTATGATCCAGAATCAGATCCAGAGGCTGAAATTTAACAAGAGCAGCAGCAGCAACGACTCGCTCCGAGCGGGGCTCGAACCCAGGTCTCGGCATGGGAGGCGGATGCACCAACAAGGAGGCAGAGATATTTTAAGCAGTTTTACTCACCGCATGCGGTTCCAACACACGATCGTGACCCTTTTTCGTTGGGATTGAATCATCCTTAAGAAATAAACGATATGCAAATCCGTCGTCAAACTGGGCCTTGTTTGTAAAACAAGCATCTTCGAAATGCAGGGAACAAACAAAAACACTTGCACAACTCCGTTGATGCTCTGTAAAAATAAACTCCATCCACTGGTCCCTTAATGCTGTTTTTTTTTTTTGGTAATCTGTGCAGGGTTGTCTTGCCCTGGCAACCAAAAACACACTTCTTTTGTGACTTTTCGCGACGCTCTCGCTCAGATCAGTGAATCGCTCTGATCAGTGAAATGTCTGTGCTGCTCAGCCTCGCTATACGGGAGCACGCGCTCTTCCGGCAGACGTGCCCTTAGGACCCATATAAGGAAATTCTGCTCCATCTAACGCCACACAGAGCCATACTCGAAAAAAACTTTCCAAAACTTGTGACAAACCGGAAGGAGTATATTGGGAACAAAAATACTCCTTCAAACGTACAACTTAATTTTTGAAACTTTGTCCATGTTTAGCATGGGAATCCAACTCTTTAACAGTGTAAAAAACTCAGTATGCATGAAATAGCATTTCACCCCCCCTTTAATATAATTATAATAAATATTTAAAAGTTGTTATTGTTCTGTTCTTGTAATGTGTTGTAACATCTCTCTGACATTATTATGTTATTTTGGTCATGAAAAAAAGCGGATGCTAGTTTAAGACAGATGTGTGATTGTGTGGTTTGTTCCCGATCTTGTCGATCAAAAGCAGATTCGGGTCTCGAAAGACTTGTGAAACTTGTGTTTCTTGTTATTGTTTGGACTTTTTTTCTTTTTGCCTGTTTTTGTTGCCTGTGTTTGCATCATGATTGTGGATTACCCTCTGGATGAACACTAGGTTTGGATCCTCAGCCTTAGTGTCTCAGAGCAGTACATGACAGATTAAGATTTTTTTCTTAAAGAAATTAATACTTTTCTTCAGTTACAGCAATTAATTAAATTGATCACAAGTGACAGTAAATAAATGTATTATTGAATTAATCCTGTCCTTTTGAACAAATGCCATGTCTCTGTATGAATGTTTCGACAAAAAAATTGTAAGCAGCACAACCATTTTCAACACTGATAATTAGAAATGTTTCTTGAGCAGCAAAACCATATATTAGAATGATTTAAATTACTACCATCCCTGTTCTAATAGGATTTCCACAACAAACATTTTTCTAAAGTTGGAAAAATTTGAAATGTGAGATATTTAATTGTATTTACTAGGATACTTAAAATGCTAGTTATGAAATTAGCCTTAGAAAGATCAAGGAGTCATTTTTATATTTTGGAAATGTTATTTTAATTAAACAACACATTATAAAGTAGAAATGACACTGTGGTGGAAATTCAAGTGTTTTACCTGCAGCTGTCTGATACTGATGCGTAAATCTGACTCGTTAAATCCATAAGGAATGTTCCATCCCAATGGCCCAAACTTTTTTCTCTCCTGGACAAGAGCATGGAAGAAGCAAACCCCATACAGGAGTTTCTCCCAGACCTATAAAACAATAGTCAGTAATAAAACATCCTTATATCTGAAACATGAGTCAACATAAGACTGCAGACAGTCACTTTACTCACTAGCTCTTTGTTAGGACAGGCTGCAAAGAACTCTGGGTCAGAGATGGGATCTGACAGATACGACTGCAACAGGTTTAACCTCAATCCAGTAGGAGGCTCATTGGTCATCTTCACTCCATTCTGCAAAATGGTCACTGGAAACTGACAAAAAACAAACAAAAAAAAAACTCACAAACTGAATGAGGAAAAAGGCAATTGTCAATATAAGTGCCCCATGGGTACCATTGGTGATGGGTAGCTGGTGAGCCAAAGACGAAAGTTTGAATGGCATGTTTCAGGGGTGAGGTCCTCACAGATCTTCTCCAGAGTGGACATCCAGGACACAGCCAGGTGGCAGTTTTGCAAGCACACCCAGGTGCCCTCTTTCATAGCCGAGCGGATCAACTTCACTGCTATGGGACCCTGGCCTTGTCCCAGAGAGATGGATTTAAACTGGGAGCCACCCATGTTCTTATCATTGGCATATTTCAGGAGACCTAAAAAGAAGGGAAATTTTGACTGGAATGTGTGCTTGACAGGTTTTACACTTCGCCAAACCTAGTTGACATAAGTTGAAGAAATTGATTTCATACATATCCTGAATTCTGTTTGTGCTATTCTCTAACTGTCAGTTAAATATGCGTGTTTTTGGTCATGTCTGTTCAATAGCCCCTTTCACACAGTAATATCAGTAAATTGTAAAATTATCGGAATGACTTTACCGGTAAATACAAAAATGTGCTGTTCACACAGGCAAGGACATTCCGTCTTTCTTTTGGTAAAGCACCATTCACATACCAGTTTCGAAATACTGGTCAATTCTGTGACATCATTAACTGAAAATGACTTCTAAATGGCTGCACCGCATGTTGTTTTTTTTTTAAATATGGAGGGGTAAATTTTTAGCAGTTTAATTTACCACTAAAGACTGGATGTAAAAAAAAAAAAAAAAATTTAGAAAAGGCTGGAATACACCACACAACTTTTGCCCCGATTTGCAGTTTTGATGAGTCAATGCTAGTAGCCACATGTCAAAACAAGTCGCCAGATTTTAGGCAGTTGGAGCTGACAAATGCAGTGTATGATGCGCACACACTTTTGACTTCTTTTTCTCCTTGCAACAAGCTTTATGTTTCTGCATGAGTTTATTGCATTCTGAATTACTTAAAAGTCTGGCAGTGTGTAATGCTCAGTCGTTTAGTATGATGCCCAGTTTTTTTCTGTAACCATTTATAAAGTCAGTGTAGATATGGCTTTATCTACCCTAAATGTAATTCATGAAAGAGAAATGTCCTATTTAACTTGAGTAATAAAGCACTCACTAGCCATAGGATCTGCTCCAGGAGAGAGTACAAACACCAGAGGAATGGTGCAGTTGGAGTCAATGTAGCTCTTACTGAGATCAAATGGAGGTGGTTCAACAAATCTCTTTCCCAGTTTGTCAGTCACAAATTTGCTGATTGCTAGGTCAATCTTTGAAGAAAGGATAAAGTGAAATTAAAATAACTTGGAAAATTTTTTTTACTGTTAGTGATGTGCTGCTTTTATCACTTTTTAATGGACTATGATAAGAACATAATTTTAAACTCAATGAAAACTCACTTTATCAGGTCTAAGGCTTCGGTAAATGATCATTTTTTGAAGCTCATTGAGTTTATCACACCAGGGTTTGGGCAAAGCTGTGTTGTATGGCTCCTTGCTGTCATAAATTGGCAGGAAACTCTCAGGACTCTTGATAAAGCTCTCCCTATATTTAGTGAAAAGAATGCGTCAGTATCAAATGCAGAAGCATTCATAAACGAAACATGCAAATGTAACATTTCAGTCATTTCATACTTGAGGCCCTGAAGGGCAGGAAGATCACTGGCCCGGCAGATCTCATCCCAGCTCTTATCAGGCAGCCAGTCTGGATCAGGGTTGGCGACATTGTTCTGCAGACCCACACCTCCAGTGAGCAGGAACTTAAATTCAGAGTACTCAATCTCCTTCTTAGCCCTTAGAAAGATCAAGTTTAGTGCACAGATTCAATAAAGACCATATATACTTGGACATACGTTTCATCAGGTCACTAGGAAATCTGATAGTGTTGTTTTTATGTAGTAATGTTCAGGACTGTATTAAAGTTTGAACTTACAGCAGTAGGTTAGAACAGAGCAAGAACGAGAAGAGGAGTTTGTCCTTCTCAAAGAGCGAACGGCACACATTGCAGTATAGGTTATAGGTGAAATGATCAATCAGGTATCGGAGTCTCTTCTCTAGATTCTTTGATTTATTGCTGTGGAATCCATATGCACAATTAAAAGAAAATAACACAAATTAAAATGACTGATGCCGAATTTTTCAACTCATGTGCAGTTATACCTCACCTGTCATGTATTGAGCTGACATAGAGGTTGACAAACCAGTTGAGAGAGTATTGATACATGGGGTCGATGTTGGCCAGGTCTGCGATACTGAAGAAGAGGATGGAGGAGTGCTTAGCAATGGCTCTGTAGCCCTCCCTCGACTCAGCTATTTCAATCTCAGTCTTCTCTGCAATCTGAAAGTTCACAGCAAGCCACAGAGGTCAAACCAGAAACGATCATGGCGTTAATAAAAGAATTGAATCTAAACCAGCTCTTTAAATGCACCTGCTGTTTCTTAGTGATCTCATTAGACATGATCTTGGCAGCGTCTAGGATCTGAATGGCACTCTCATCTTCCAGGATGTTCCCCTCTGAGGACTGTAGAGTTTCCAGGATTTGGTCCTCGATCTCTTTAAGCTGCTTCTTATTGGCCGCAGACTGAAGAATCAGGGCATTTCTTTCCTCTTCTAATTCAGGCCTGTGGAAAAACAGAAGAGAAATACTGTATCATACAAGGACATTCATTCTAAACCATATTTCACAGGAAATCAAAGGACAAAAAAAATATGTTTTGCAATTTAATGTTATATTTAGTACCATTAAGATTTGTATTATTTTCCATGTATTATTGTATTGCTTTATATGATATATACTTTCTTTATAAATAAGTTAATGCATTACAGTATTGAAAATTGAGGGGAAATATGCTAATTTGTCATGAAAATTATGAAAAAAACAACCAACCAACCAAAACAAACAAATAAATAATTAAATAAATGGTTACATTTAATTATGTATGCATGTATATAAATTATATATATATATTTTTAAATCACCTCTCTTTTGCTACCACAATGCCAAGTAACTGGTCTTCAAGGCCCTCTGGTGTAATCATGAAGTTAAGCAGACACACTTTAGTAGCAAGCTCAGGCAGGTAATGAGGGTTCCTTAGCTTTGTAGTGATGTAAAAGCGGAAGTCAGTCGAGTACTCAATCACACTCTCGCCCAATCTGATACAGTCCACGCCCCCTACAACAAGAAAGCATGAATTTCCAACCCCTCTTTGAGAGTCCAATTAATCATGTAATCAAAATCAACTTAAAACAATATATTTTTAACAAGAGTTAATTAAGTAAACACCCTGTTTGAAAACTTGTTTGAGTAGCAGCGGCTCTAAGGAGGGGTCGAGCTCCTCTCCTACATTCTCCAGCAGCAGTGGTGTACCAAACTGAATGCAGTTCTCAAGTGTTCTCATGTAGTCAGCGTCAGTTAACTTGATCACATTCAAGTTATGCTCCCTTTCTGAGTTTTTGACCCATTTGTTGGCCTGGCCCTGTGGATCTATCATTAACGGCCTGGCAAAGAGAAAAAAAAGGGTGGTAAAACATAACACGTTGATTCTAAAATCCGAAGAAAAGACATGTCATTATTTGTAAACACAAGATTTCAAAAGGATTTGGTTTTGTTGAGCCATACCATCTTCTGGAGTTGCTCACTATAACACCATTATCAATGGAGAAGCTGTCAGTGGGAAGGCCAGCGATATTCCAGGCCCTGATCTTGATTGGATCTCCAAGTGTCTTACTTAGAGAGAAGTCATCAGAGGATGGGATCTTTTTGGACTGAGTAGAAAGGAAACATTGAATAAATGACACAAAATATTAATTTGCAAACAAGACCAGTCTTTACTGAGGGAAGCAATATAGTACCTTGCAGAGCTTGGCCCACATTTTAGTACAGTCATGGCGGAAGGTGGCAGTGAAGGCTCCCAGATAAGCAATAACACCAGCAGATATTAGCACATCACCTGTCAAGTTATCATATGTGCACTGAAGGTCATTGGCCGCCTTTGACCACCTAGGTAGAAATACAGGAACACAGGCTCAAATCTAGGATTCAATTGACTCCATAGATTTCAAAGATTTGGTTGTAGTTTATTGAAACCTGGATTTTTCTCCTCCTAAACCTCCAATTAGCTTCTCGGCTCTCTCAAGCTTGCGAGCACAGAGGTCCACCTGGAACTCCAGCTGAGCTTTCTCTTCAGTCTTTTCCTCCAAAGTCTTCTGCAGTGACGCCAGACGATCTTCCACCTCCTTTAGCTCCGCCCTCTTTTGGTTTAGCAGGGCCATGGTGGTGGCTAGGGATTCCTGGGCTACAATAAGGTTGGCTTTCTTAGGTGCCACCACCTGAAAGAGAAAATCATTTTAATCTCATCAAGTGGTATGCAGCAATAAAAAGGTATGCATATATGTCATTAAATATCACATAATAAAATAAAATACATAACGTGATCTGCCTACCTTTGCCACTCTGTCATAAACCTCCATTGCAGTGATCCATCTGCAGAGCCCCTCAGCTGCAGACGAAGCCTTGGCCACTTTGGTGGGGTCAAAGTCAGGGTTGGTCATGTACTCACTACGGATTTTTTGCATCACTTGAGCCTGTCACAAATCAACAACATTAAAACACATCAACCACAGTGTTACAAAGTAACCTACTGTACACACCCTACAAAAAAAAAAAGACTTACAGGGATGTTGTCTTTGTCATACTCCTTCAGATCTTTGAGGAAATTCATGTCTCCTAGCAGCTTCTTGCTTGGACCCCAGTAGTCAAGAATCTATTCGAATAGATATCACGCTGTCAGAAAAGAAGTAAAAACAAAGAAAGCTGTTTTCATGTGACCGGTCTAGACTCGCTTTTGACCTTCTGTCCAGTTCCAGCAGGATCATTGATCTTCTCTGGTTTGATGTCCTTCATTACACACACCCCTGCCATCACCAGCTTCACTCCTGATGGAGGGTTCTTCATTGATTTTACAATGGTCACATCAGCTGGCTGAAATCACAAATCAACCCACACCTTTTATGATAATCTATAACTTTATAAACCACACTTTCCAACATTTAAACATACATGAAAAATGACAGGATGTTATTTACACTCTTAAAAGATTCTGGGTGGGGTTCAATCTAAACCCTTATCCCAAACATACTAAATTACAAATCAATTTCTATATATATATACAATCTATATAGTGTGTGAAAAGCAGTATGTAAAATATGTAGTTGACCTTGAGTGTGTCCAGGGCAGACAGCGCAGCCTCCAGTGCAGGGATTGCCTCAGCCAAGTCACTCTCACACTCATTCTTCAATGCCTGAGCTTCATTTGCTTTTAGAGTAGCTGTTTCTTCATCCACACGGACAAGTTTGCTCTTCGCCTCAACCTCCACTGACTCAACCTCTATCACCTGTAGAATAGAAACATGTAGCTAACAAACGCAGGCAAACTTTTATGAAAATTAAGATACTACTACAGGAACAACAGAAACACTGTAAATCACTTCATTGGTAGTACAAAATGAACAGATGATCATTTGCTTTCAGCACAGGTACTGTAAGTCTCTTACTTTCATTATTTTGTTGTTGTCAATCTTAGCCTGTTCTAATTTAGGCTGCAGGTCCACCAGCTCCTTCTTCATTTCACTCACCTAAAACAGCATAAATGCAAATATGATAAAAAAGGCTATAAAAATATACATTTTAGTATTGCATGCATTATTATATGGATTTAAAAGATACATTTATCTGCTACTTTTCTCAACATTATTCCCAACACATTACCTGAGATTCTGCAAAAGCCAGTTTGTCCAATCCATTTGTGTATCTGTTTTTAGCAGTCATAACAGTGTCTCGTTTTTGAGTGAGAAGAAGTCTGAAGGCAGCTATGAGCTCCAAGTAGGAAGTAGGAGTCACGTAGTTATGGCGGCCCAGCTCTGACAAAAACCTGCAAGGATTACATCATTTCGTAGAATTGTGACAACTTTACTGTTTGACATTGCAAGGTATCTGTGTTCTACAAGCCACAAGTTAAAAAAAAAATTTGTTGGGTAATCTTTTTTTGTAGGAACTGCCCCTTTAACAGATCATACTAGCTTTGATATAAACATCACACCTGTGAGACAGATCGATAGCAGAAGTGTGGAAGGTCTTGCAGATTGGCACGATTTCCTGTCGCTCAAGATCGCTCAGCTCCAGTGTCTCCAAGAACTTATTAGCCACTCGCTCCAAAGCCTCTTCAGGCCATGGCTGGGGAGATCAGACACTAAACTGTAACTTCACTTTCAGAGAAGGTGTATGCTCAAAACTGGTATGTTAATGAATAGAATTAGTTAATTTAAAAAAAAAACTCTTAGTTTCTCCAAACTTAATTAGTAAATGCTCAACCATCTCTTCCCTGTCCTAGCCAACCTCACCTGAAACCAATCTATGGTGCAGCAGTTAATGAGTGAAGGGAACTGTCTGAGGCGGTTTCGGAAGGCATCTCCTATCGGGCTAAAGGCTACTACTATATGTAGGTTCTCTCGGCAGCGTGTCACAAAATATGCAAACAGGGCCAAAGGGCTGAACTCCAAATGTTTATTCCCAGCTTGAGCAATGGGGCGTACAGCCTGAAGAGGATACAGAGAAAAAATTAAATATTATTACAATAATCTTACAATGCATCAATAAAGAGTTACATATATGAAACATGCATTTAATTTGTCGGTATCTTACCTCCATAATTTCCTGCTTTTCATCCACAGCAAAGATGTTTGGTACCTCTCCTGTGTTTAAAATGCTGTCCACATCTTCTAAAAATGCTTCATCCTTTATCTGAGCATCAGTGAGCAGGAACACCATTTTCTGGCCTTTAACTCCTGCATTCTTCATCAGGCGCTAGACAACACAAAATCCATTAGTCGGCACATTTTCATTCTAAATATAATCTTCATGTAGCTCTTTTCCATACAACAGTTCAAAGTGACCAAGGGCTGTCAAGCTCCAAAAATATTGTAATGTTTACTTGGAATATTGCACAAAAGTAGAATTCATTACTTTTATGGTGCTTTAATGGTGTTTTTGTATCTTCACAGCACCTCGGTCACAACAATTTGTTGCATGGAAAAGAGCTGCATGATGATTCATTAAATTAAAAAAAAACAACTTTTTAGCTTCAATGAAACAGGAACAGCATACATGTTTGGAATGTAAATAATAGTAAATAAATAACTTTTTTTATTTTAATTATACCATACCTTCAGATCATCTCTCCATTCATTCATGCCATAGCTTTTTGAGATCTCAGGCTGAAACAAAGTCATATTAGCCATAAAAGTGGCAAGCCTGGTGATGGACTGACGGCCACTGCCTCCAACTCCAACCAACAAAGCATTCCCCCCAGGCTGTTTTAACACACGGCTGATCCTGGACAGGTGCTCCAGGACATAACTATACAAATGAACAAGGGAGACAATCAATCAAATATGTCACACAGTACTTCTGTTCTCTTAAAAGTTGTCAAAGACTACAGAATACCCAAGACGTTTCACTCGTATAGTTTTGTAAGACTGAATAAGCATTTTTAACACTATTTGAGTAAAAGAAACATCATTTATGAGACCTTTGTTGTCAGATTTTATTGGTGTGAGATTAGATTAGATTTCAGTTGTAAGCTTCACGAACAGTTTTGGAGAATTTGATGTTTCCTCATTAAAAGAGATAGGAGCTGCACTTTCATGCCCGAGAGGTGTTTCAAAGATGGCCACCAAGTGAAATTGTTTTCCTTAAAGGGACTTTGGTATTGTTCCCCCAAACATAAAAATTCTGTTATCGTTTACTCACCCTCATGTCTTTCCAAACCTGTATTAATTTATTTCTTCAGTGGAACAAAAAAAAAGATACTTTGAAGAATGTTGGTAGTCAAACAGTTTCAGTTCCTGTTAACATCCACTCTTTGGACAAAAAATGCAAAAGGAAGTCAATGAGAACCAAGACTGTCTGTTATCAACATTCATCAAAATATCTTCTTTTTGGGTTCCACTTAAGAAAGTGAGTCATACACTTTTGGAATGATATGAGGGTGAGCAAATGATGAAAGAATGTTCAGTGGATTCTCCTTTTAAGACAATGTCTATTGGAGAATCACAGTATGTTGCTTGATGCACTAAAGTGTATAAAGCTTTTTAAAAGTTACCGGAATATGACCAAGTTCATGCGGTTCTTGTGGGTTTGGTTGTACTCTTCCAGACAGGCTTCTACCACCTCACCAAAGCGCTCCATGGAGGAAACCTCTGCATACAGCCTCTCACTTTCATCTATGTCAGGGGTCATATAATCGCCAAATAACAAGTTCCGCAAGTTCTCCTCACAAAGCTGAGGAAAAACAAAAAACAACCATTTTGGTTTCACATGATCAAAAATTACTTCATATTCATCACTGGAAAGCAAGGCAGAATTTTTGTCCTATTAAATTAGTATTTTTCATTAAAATAGATCAGTTTTGTTAAAACAAGATACATTTATTTAAAAAAAACAGCATGAGATAATACATTCTAAATTATTTACGTACATAATTTAATGAATGAGAAACTGGAAAAAGAAGCCCTGGATGTTTTGTTTTTTGTTTTTTTGTTTTTACGTACAGGTTTGTTACCATCCTTAAGATGTTCAAAGACTGTGTCAAAGTTCTCCATGAAGTGCTGCTTCACAATATTACTTATGACTGAGAAGAGCCAGGCTCGGTCATGGTCATCCACAAGGCGATCATAGAAGATGCGGTACAATTCGTGTACGAAAAGCCGGATCATTGTTCGCTTGTTTGCAAGTGATTCCTTCTTCAGTAGCAGGCAGCCCTGCACAACTCGTGAGAAATCCCTTAGGTTGAAAGTGTAATGAGACTTAGCTGGGGTGGGAAGGAGATTTTCTATGGCCTTTTTATAAACCTATTTCACACACAACACAGAATTAGACAATGTAAAATAAAACCGACAAAAATAAATAATGGAATTATATATATATATATATATATATATATATATATATATACCTTTCAAAAGTTAAGGGTGAGTAAGTTTTTTCTCTTTTAAAAGAAAGAAATTCATAATTTTATTCAACAAGGATGAAATAAATCTCATGTATAAATTACGTTTTTAAATATATCCATATAGAAAACAGTTAAACTGTAGAATAAATTACTGTTTTTACCATATGTTCCATTAAATCAATGCCATCTTTGTAGGAAATACTATTAAAGTCAATTTAATGTAAAACCTTTCCAACCCTGAACTTTTGAACGGTAGTGTATACATACTGTATCTATCACACGACTGACCTCAAGTGTTGCAGTGACTATCTGATTGCCAATCGTGAAGCAGTCAGGTGGGAAGTCATTGGTCCGGAGGTAAAAGGTCACAACATTAGAAAAAATGCGCACCATGGTCTCATCACTGAATGAATTGATACTGCACATGTTAAAATGGCGTAGAAAACGAGGAGTCACTGCATTCCTCCCACCACCAGGGGGACCCATGGCAGAGATCAGTTGCAGGTCCATAAGGGTGATTTTTGAGGTATCCTTAAGGTCATACCTACAACAAAAGGACTCTTTTAGAGCATGAGTTATATAAGCTCAGCTCCACAACAACACATAGACTAGGACAGATAAGACTGATTTATAGTGTATTCAAGTTTTCATTTACCAGTTCCCATGGTCAAAATACTGACGAAGCAGCTCAATTGGAGGTTGTGCACCAAACACCTCTTTTGCTGGCATATTCATGTCATCCACAAAAATGATGCATTTCTTTCCCATGGGAGGTCCATACACTCCCTTTCGCCTCTTGTCTAGTCTGGACATAATAATGTTCTAGAGGATAGATAGAGAGCTTGTGCTATAGAAAAATACTACTGAAAAATGTTATGGGTTCATTGTGAAAATGAACAATATATTGACAAATATGGATTGGCAAGTATCGTGGTGCTTACCTGAGTCTGATTGGCACTGGTGCGAGCTGAGAAGTTGATGAAGAATGGAAGGAAGAGGTCTTTGTCGAGATTGTTCATTAGTTTTTCTTTCACATAAACAGACTTTCCTGTGCCCGTGGGGCCGACGAGCAAAAGAGGTCTAAAATCGAAGTGAAAAACAATTATTAGTGAATGCAATAACACAAATTAAAATCAATAGTTTAACTACTAAGTTTAAAAGAATATATAAGTTAATGCAATGGTTCTATAGAAAATTTTCCAAAGGAGTTACAGGATGACTTAAAAGTATTCAAATTATATAAAAAAATATATATTAATATATTAAGATAATGGAACTTTAATCTAAATTAAAATGCTTAAAAAACTAAATCAAGCCTGAAAACCTGAAAACTGAAACCATATTTCTTTCTCCCCTCAATAACCGCTGGCCTAATGTTTGTCAAGATATAAAAAAAAAATACTTACATCCCATACTGAATGCAGAGATCCATTAGGTAAGTATATCGCACAGTGTCAATTGTGGGGACAATGATATCCTGTACTTTGGTATTCTTGTCGCCTAGTGGTGCATTTCTGATGGACTCATTCCAGTGGACCCAACGACCTTTTCCTTTGAACTAATTTGAAGTGGAAAAAACAGTCATTTTCCACAGTATTAGGCCTATCGGTCACATTCTCATACTACAGCAGTACTATATACCAACCTCATAACTGTAGTCATAGACAAGACCTTTCTCTTCGAATGGACACTCCCATCTTGACACAGTAGCAGGTATGGGATAGTTATCTGCCTTTCCTGAGATGATTTCCCTTAAAAACTGATCGAATCGACTGCGACTATCTGCATCACAGCAACCACCGACAGACCACACCAGGGCAAAGGCAAAAGATGCCTGCATAGGACAAAAAAATTAGTGTTTATACATTTAACTGGATACTGATGAGTTGTATGTTGTACCTTTTAAATGAATAATTACCATGATCCATGTGCGTATGTTTTTGTTCCCTGGATCTTCATTTAAAGGTCCAGTAAGCAGCATCTCAAAGAGTCGTGTGAGAGACACAACCGTATTACTGTTGCTGGTGGGAATGACCTCCTGAAATATTAAACTCCATTTAATGAGCAATGAGCTCAGGCTGATTTGTTGACCACATCTAAGATCAAAAATTATTTAACATGGTTATGCTACATGCAATTAATAATGTAAAACAATTACCCGGCATTGTTTGCGTAATAAAACAAGTGCAGGAGGAAGTAACCACTCAAAGAGCTGCTGCAGTAGTGTGGAATTGTCTTGTGACTGAAGTGGGTCAGGAAGTGTTCTCATCCATGATAGCACCAGAGGAGTCCATCCTAGCTGAGACGGCTCCATGTAGATCATTCCACAACGACTCACTGTGGCTGGCTATTTCAGGAATTAGACATTGTTATAGATGATGAAGGCTGAAGCGTTTTCGAATATGCTGCATATATGGATAGTACTGAGATTTAATATTAAATATTGAGACAGGCTGACTCACAGAAGCTTGCGACAGATCCATAGCCTCAAAAATGAGACTCATCTGATTGGACATCTGGATAATCTCCCCACTCATGAGGCATAGCTAAAATATGATAAAAAAAAATATATATATTATAATTCAGTTACAACAGCAACCACCTCCTGTCTAATATAGAATGCTCCAACAATGCTGATATAAAGGTTATATATAAAATTATACACAGGTTATTTAAATGATATCAAAATAACGTCAACTTGCTTTTTTGTTGTCATCCAGCACAGTGTTCATGCTCTCAATCCAAAGTGTGTCTATGGGGCCATCGAACACCACCCATTTCCTGTCTGGGGTGTCACTTGAGGCAAATTCACGAAAGGTGTTCGCCACAATCCCATCCGTCCACTGATAAAACAGAAATGTACAAGTGAAAAAATGCACAAATAAACAAACTGTTGCTTTTTATAATCTGATGCAGAAACCAAGCTCCTACCTCATGGGACACAGGATCAAACTGACCAAACACTTGGCCCATGGTTATAGATTTAGGATTGACAGTTTGATACACAACTTTTTCTTCTTCATTATAGCCCCTCTCATTCATCAGGGTCAAAGTATCGGCAAGAACATGAAGTACTTTGGTTTTTCCTGCAAATGGTTCTCCAACAAGCATGAACCTATGGAATATTTCAACAGAATATTTTATTGTTTGATCCAACATTTATTAATGGATGAAAATCCTCTTGTGTGATAGAGTAACAAAAACAAATGTTTCTGTGTTTTGCTTCATATTGTTACATAATATAATGCAGTATAATATATTTTTGAGCTTTACAGCTAGTAGATTGTCATTTAAATTATAATATTACTATAATATGAATAAATAAAACTTAATATTACATTTCCATTTTGTGTGACATACAACTTAACATAACATAAAGATCTACATTACATTCTACATTACAAGTTTAAGTATTATTGGTGAGGAAATACCAACTTACCCATGACGAACAATCATCATCTCATAAGTCTGAATCATTTTGTCCAGGAAAACCTTCACAGGTTGCACATTGTGTTTTTTGCAGCACTCTTGAGCACATTCCAGAAATACCTAGTGCATAAGATGTGGCGAAAACATCTTATTTATCATTAGAAATCTAAATTAAAAACTAAACTAACAGCATTACGCAAAGGGAACCTTATAATCTGCCACAGGTAGTGAAATTCCTGGGAACAGGTCACTGGTGATTCCATTGAAAAGAGGGATATCATGGGAGAGAAACTTGGGTTCATTTACATCCTTGATGGACCGTAGAAGCTACAGTAGCAAGAGAATGAGGTTTAAGGTATCAGGTTTTAACCAGCTTGTGGTATGAGACACTATGTTAACTAGATTTCCTTTTGATTTACTTACAAGTATATCCTCGTTTTCATCTGGGAATTTGAGTTTGAGGTTCCCAGCAGCCACCAGCACAGCTTTAACAGCTCTCATCCCATAGTCATAGTGGAACTGAGAAGACAACTGCTCAGAGCACAGTCTGTAGGTCATCACGATCTTCACTGAGAGAGGCTTAGCATTGAGGAAGCCGTAAGAGTACAAGGAGATCTCAGCGATCAGTGCATAGTTAGGCACCATCATGGCCACAGTTCTAAACAAGACCTTGAGTAACATGAAAATAGAACAGTACAGTTAAATCCACGTGAGATTACCTGATCTTAATTAAACAAGTTACTCATAATACACACAAAACAAAACACCTTGAGATTATCAGGAAGTTCAGATCGGCCAGCGTATCCAGGGTTCATGGTGATGGCCACAAAACAGTTGGGGTTGAGGCGTAACTCTGTGCCCTCAAAGTCAAAATACTCAAGTTTCATTTCGATTGCCCTCTGAATACATAGGATCTGCTGAGCTACCACCGACAGCACCTCCAGCTCAATTCTGTTAAATTCATCAAAGCATGCCCAGGCACCAGAAGACGCCAATCCCTTGAAGAACTAGAAAAGAAGATTTCAGGCAAATGCTGACTTAATATAAGAGATGTCATGTCATTTACAGAGCTCATTCAGTAAATGATAGGTAAACCGATGATTATAGACCAATGAAATTTTGAGTGCAAGAGATGAATCTCAAGTTTCTGAGTTTAAGAAATTCTTTGACGAGTCCTTGATGTAGAACATAATTCCAGCTTCATGTATGAAACGAGTCCCTCTCACCTTCCCCATGGCTAGGTAGTCAAGGCCATCCGAGCAGTTAAACACCACACACTGCACAGCAAGGGCTTTGGCCAGATCTTTGGTGGTCTCGGTTTTGCCTGTGCCTGCGGGTCCTTCAGGAGCTCCACCCAAATTCAAGTAAAACGCTCCAATCTTTAAGAGGGCAATACGTCAGATACCAGAAAAGGGAATATTTATGCCTCATAAAATAATAAATATGAAACTGGCATGATTATTGTTTTAGATTTAATTAATAAATTGTAACAAATGAGTATTTTCTTTATTCTCATAGCATAATAGCAAGTCCTAATAGCCAGCATAACATAAAATAGTCATGTAATATACCAAAGTTCGGTAGCATCTGTCTGTTAATGGTGTGATGACCAAGCGAGGAGAGTTTCCGAGGTATTCATATGCATACTTGACATCACAGTTTATAATGCGGACACGAACATTGTTGTCAGCCCAATAGTAACGTAGCTGGGCAAGCCACTGGAAATCTGTCTCACTAGAAACTCCTGAAATGGATATTCAAAATTAAACAGTACAATACAGTAACCACAAATTCAAATAATGAAGTCATACAACAAAAATATAAACATTTAGTTGTATAATTTCTTCAGAAGACAAATGCTTTTTAAAATTCATAATATCAAAGCTACCATGCAGATTGATCAAAACAAGAGAACCTTTCTCTATCATCTCCATGACAACATCCCTGGCATGCACATCTATGGTCACTAGGGCCCCCAGAGTTGTGCGTGTCTGCTTGGACAGCTTCCCTCTCACCAGTTCCACGATATCATTCAGCTGATTCTGTAGCTGCTCGTAGTAGTTCTTCAGACCCTATGAAATCATTCAGATCTATATCTTAGGTACACTGAAAACAGAATCCAAAGGTCCACTAATATTCAGAGTGGTTTCCTTACATTAGCGCCACTCCTGATGGCCTCATGCACCTCCAGTGTCCAGTACATCTGTGAAGTACAGAGGACCACCTGTCCAGGCCACTCACGTACCCACTGACTCCTTTCAGCCTCTGGATAAGCCTCAACACATTTAAGTGCAAAAAATGTAATAAAGACCTAAATTTGACACAAAAAGTGCAAATGGGAACTTGAGCCTTACCAGTCTGGAGCGATTGATCACATCCCTGACGCTTCTCAGCATGATGTCTTCCACTTGCACCAGCCACTTCTCCACAGCTCCTCGTGCTTCAGACGTAGAGATCCTCTCGATGAGCTCCACACGCTCGCCCTCACTGCTGAACATGGCCTGGATGTCCAAGTTGGGCAGGAAGTCCAGCTTGGCGATGCCCTCGAAACATTTCTTTAAGTGAGGCTGCACTCGCATGGGATCTTTGGTTTCTGAGAGAATCTCCAGCATCTCATCATTTGACAGGAAAAAGAATCTACATAGAGTGAAAAGGAAATACTGACAAACAATACTGAGGAGATATGGCATGCTAGGCAATTTGAAAGTACGGCGCAGAAGTGTGCATTGTACTTATTAAAACTAAAAGTAAAAAGTAAAAGTAAAAGTAAAGGCATTAAAATTTTTGCATTAAATTAAATAAAACTAAAACAGAAAATGAAAAGGCTTTGGCAAACAACTGAAAAAGTTAAATAAGAATAAGTAAAAAAATGCTCAAATGAATCAATCAAAAATAAAATGAACAAAATACAAACATACACATATATACACACACACATATATACACACACACATATATATATATATATATATATATATATATATATATACATATATATATATATATGTATACATATATATATATATATATATATACATATATATATATATATATATATACATATATATATATATATATATATATATATATATATATATATATATATATATACATACATATATATACATATACATATACATATATATATATATATATATATATATATATATATAAACACACACACACACACACACACACATATATATATATATATATATATATATATATATATATATATATAATATTTAAGCTAAACAAAAAAAAATTTCAGGAAAAAAAAAGAAAAATAATTGCAATAATTGTGTATAAATTAATTGCAAAAATAATGACTTTTTCCAAATATGTTGTCCGCCATTGGTCAAAAAAAGTTGCCCCGTCCCAAACTCACATCATTGGTTGAGCCAGTGCTGTTGTGGAATGAGTTGTCAGAATGATCAAACAAACAGCATGCTACTGTAGTTTAGTTTTTTTGTCAAATCTACTTATGGATGGCTTATTTTAAAATTGAAAAACATTGCATAGTTTAGCTTAAAACATGCAAAATTTTAAATATATTACCGTGGAAAAAACAATCTTTTCTTTTCAAGGTATGCATTCAAGCCCTTCATGATGTTCTCAAGGAGGATGTAGGACTCTTGCAGTTTTTCAAACAATCCAGGCAGAGAAGTTGCAGCTAAAACCTGTGCAAATGGCAGGATTATTGGCATTAGTTTCTTTTAAACATAAAATAAAACCAATGACTGAGCTTCATGCTAGAAAGTAAGAAAAATGATTTCTAAACCTCCAATTCTTTTATTGTTTGTATTTAGCACGTGTCATCACCTTTGGGTCCTTCACACAGTGCACCATGACCTCCTTCCAGTGTTTGTTTACAATTTGGAAGAGACGGCCCTCCTCTGGCATCTGCTTCATTATATCCTCAGAACTGAAGATGGGCTCGAGGTATAGCCACTGATGTTGCACCTTCAGCCACTCATCTATAGTGTCTTGGATTCGGATCAAACGTTCCTCCCAAGCCTGGTTTAAACCAACAAAGTTAGCTCTTTTAAAAACATCAAGAACAAGAAAACTTCGAGCTCTTTTAAAAGTTACTTTTTTATATATTTTTTATATTTTAGAGGTTTTTCAAGCAAGCTTATTCTGAAACCATTCATGGCATTGGTTCACATTTGTGAATAAAACCAAATATACATTTTAATTATCGAGCAACTGATTACTTGTTCTTTTATAGGACTACAAAATGACTTACTCAATCTCAATCTCACCTTAATTTCTGTCTCGAAAGGCTTGATGAAAGGAGAGCCTCTCATAGTTTGGGTTTTCACTATCTGGTCATCCAGCATGGTTTGAATCTCATCCACCGAGGACAGGATGGATGCGCCAGTGTCCCTGTATGGATGATAATGAAATGCCACCGTATCCCACACTTCCACCATATTCTGCATGGCCCTCTCCAGAGCGAATTCCTGAAAGTAAACATTTTCCAAAAAGATGGAGATGTAAGGTGTTTTATCTCTTCGTGGCATATGACTTCATACAGGGGCTGCACTAAATCATATGGGCGTTGATTCACAGTGTTATTACTTTGCTGGCTCCTGCACTGATGTTCTCAAAAAGTTCCAGGTATGGGGTGAGGTTCTGTTTGAGGATTTTGCGCAGTGTGCTTCCAGAGTCAGGGGTCAAGTCATTGCCTGCAATTTCTGACATTTGCTCCCAATGGCGGGGTCTGATGCCGGGGTTACACAGGATGGAGACCAATGGAATGTACTCCTAAAAATAGAAAATAACTTTAAAGGGACAGTCCACCCAAAAATAAAGATGATGTGATAATTTCTCTAGCTTCATGTAATTCCATTAAAATCGTTAATCGTTCACTATTGGATGAACCAACCCTTTGATCTATAGCATGAAAACACTACCTTGAACTCTTTGACTTGCTCCACAACACTGGTGCAAATGAGAATAGTGGCACTCTCCTGTTTGTCCTCCTCCCCTTTGGGCTTCCTCTTTAGTCCTGCTAGTTTCTCCTTCTCTTGCTCTGCCTTCTTGTGTTTCTGTTGGAAGAACTTCTGCATCTTGTATATTTCTCTGATGTACTCCTCAACCTCCAGCTCTATACTCTCACCATTCAAATCCAAGAAAGACCCATCCATCCATCTGCACTCAGACGACAGGATAAGATATCAGTCTTTAACATAAATCAAGTTCTTGGAGAGAAAAAGAAACTAAGTGATCGATTATAAAAATGGATAAGAGGAATATGATTCCACAAACCTCTTTCTTGTGCGTTGCCATTTGAGAACCAAACTGAAGAGCTTCTGATAGGGCTCAATAGATTCCTTGATCACTTCCACCTCTGGGTATGTGGTTTGGTCCCATTTATAAAGCGCTTCTTCTTTATTGATAAAGACAATTGATTCCTCGATGTCCTGAATTCTTTTCTGCACTGTTCTCACATCAGAAGCATACTGGAAAAAGAGGAAGTATTACAATATAAATCACTGCTTTCTTTTAGAAGTGAAGCTATCGTGACAGATTAGGGCAAATAAAAAGTTTAGCCCAAAAAGGAAACTTAATTCACACCTTCATGTCATCCCAATGATACCCATTTGTGTTGCATAAAAGAAAGAAAATAATATAGGATTGAAATGATGGCTGACCAAATCTTCATTTTGGGTGAATTGTTGTTTTAACAAGACTAATTTCAGTTGGTAAAATACCTGTTGCATCATATCGAGCTCAGAGCATTGTGCAAATTCCTCCATCCTGCGGCCTACTTTCTCTAGCTCTAGAAGCAGCTTCTCTCTTCGAACGTTAAGTTCTTGCTGACCCTTTTGCTTGGCCTCTTCCATCACCTACAACAACACAGTGCCTAAGTCCTTCTAACAGAAACATGTTTATATTTTTTATTTACTGTATGTCCTTTCAAAACATCACCTCGTCACTTTGATCGAAGATTGGGTAAATGTTTTGCGGCCAGAGCACTACTGTGGCATTAAGTTCAAGAAGCTCTTCATCAAAAATATGAACATCCATCAAATAATTCATCTGGTGTTGTGCTTCCTAGAAAAAGTATTATAAAAAAAAGTTACCATTTTAATTGTTATTCACAGACCACTTAAAAGGGAATAGTTCTGAGGTACCCACCATTATATTATTGTTGAGCTCCTCTATTCCCTTGGTTTTCACCTGATCTATGTAAGTAATCATTTCTATCATGTCCTCTGTTGTTTCGGGGACTTTCAAAGCCCTGTCCCGAATAGCCTCAAACTCCTCACAAATACTGAAAAAATAATTAAGTCATATACACCGCAGATCTAAAGAGAAAGTAGGCACCTAAAATTTCATCCTATTCCTAATACACTTACTGAAGACTGCACTGACGGTGTGAGCTAACAAGCTTCCCCACAATGGTTTCAGAAAGGGTGTTTGCTTTTTTTGCAAGTCCTTGCTTGAGCTCCTCGCAGTCCAGTCGTACCATGTCAAAATGCATCAGAGAGGGAAGACCAGATATCTCCTGCGACAAATCCCGAAACCGTTCCACTTGCTGACGTGCAGATACGTTAACACAAAGACAAATATTGTAAAACAAATATTGTAAATACTGTAGATGCATTTATGGTGAGAGATAACAGACTTCTTTCACAACATAGAAAAGTACAACGTTACCAACCTCAAACCTTTCAACAGTAGTGTATATAACACATCGAATTAAACATAAACTGACCTTGGTGTACTCATCAAAAGAATGCTCTTCCTCCAATAATTTTTCCACTTGAGCTTGTGCTGTCCCATTGACTAACCAGTCATAGCTGTCCACTAAATATTCATGTAATTGAGCAGAATAAAGAGAGTCACAAAAAACACTATGTGGTATGAGAGCATTTATATGTGGTTGTTGAGGTGTTGCTAGGGTGTTTTGCGTACCATAGCCCTGGAAGTGTTTGGCGGGTCCATCCAAGTTTATCCTAACAGCATTCCTAAGACTTGTCTGTGCCCACATCTGAACATGATCTGGGAGCTTGGCATCCACCACAGAAATGTTGCCCTCTGCCAGCCATGACTGGACCGTCTGCACTCTCTGAAGAACAGGCAGGACTTAATATCAAACATGAGCACATAAACTGATCCAATCTGATTCACATAGTCAGAATAATTCTGTGCAATGCAACTACATATCAGTATATTTCCCAACCTGCATGGTATTGCTTATCAGGTTTGCAATTTCAAGAACAGCCTCCTCTAAATCATGAAAATTCGGATAAAAATCCATCTTCTCGTCATCAAATATTAGGTCCATCTTGAATAGTGGAAGCTTGCTGATGTTGAGGGAATCAAACAAGCTGGTAAATGCCACCGCGCTCCTTTCAACTAGTGCCTTTAGCTAAAAAAGGGTTAACAAAATCAATTTTTCAATTATCCTTAGCCAACATCAAAACATCAGTAGTTGGCAAAAAATCTCACAGCAGGTATAAAACTGGTGTGGAAAATAATACTCAGCTTACCTGATTGGATAAGAGGGTTGAGGCACAGTTGTAAAAGGAGTCAAGCTTTTTGGGTTTGACTTTCTGCAGAGTGTCTTTGCTGGTGAGCAGGTGAATGACTTTGGGGAACCAGGATTTCATGAGTCTGTCCTCTACTCTCTCACACTCAACAGCCACTTTGTTCTTCAGACTTTCACAGTCTACAGGCCCTGTGGACCTTCATAGCAGGTTTCAAGGTGTAAATGAGCCATTCAAATTTCACATTTCTGAATAAAATGACCAAAACTTTTGAATTTTTTTGTCAATTTTTCAGCTAGCCCAGGTGATATGTGAAACAATGTTCACTTTTTCATCAAAGCCTTAAACTTGGTACACTTTTACAGTTTGCAGGCCTGAACATTTTCAGAAATGGAGTCATCAGAAAAACGCCTCATGGTGGCCATTTTACTTCCTGACATTACCTAATTGTGTATTTTATGTTCTATCTCCTGAACCAAACATGATAACACAAAAAAAATGATGTCTACCCCTATGTTTTTATGGTCAAGGATTACAATGATATCATATACAACAACACAAACTGTTGAGGTTAATAGTTAATGGTGAATTTGTGAATTTAATAGTGAAGTTGAGAGAAGAATTATAGTGAAATTGTTTAAGAGGTGTGACTGAGCAGTGTGCAAAAAAGCATCTATTTTAAAGTCAATTTTAAAATTAAAGTCAAAGTTGTTTAATTAGAATTATTAAAAAAATATTTTATTTAATATTTTGTATTTAATGTATATTAACTTCAGTCCACCAAATCACATCAACATGCAAGAATCTTACTGTCATGTGACATTAAAACCATAAAACAGGAAATTAGACCCTGATGACAAATGCAAATGCACGATTTATCCTTTCATCGTCTTGGAAATACCTGCCATTGACCCAAGCAACAAATATACAGCATGTCATTAGAAAAGGAATGATTCCAGATAAGAAAAAAACGTCCTCAGTCATAACGGCAGTACCTGCAGTCGGAGAGATCTATAAGGAGCAGGTGGGAGAATGTGCTGTAGCAAATATCAAGAACACTTTTCATGACCGGATGTAATATGTGTAGATTCTTCTGCATCTCTTTTCGACTTTGCACAAAGCTGTCATGCCATGGACAGGAGAAATCCAAAATTCTGGCGAAGCAAAACCAAGATCAAAAGTATTGACATTTTGCCAGACACATTATCTAGCCCTATTAAGATTATTATGTTAAATGTTGCTAGAATATTGATTTTTTTTCTGCATTATTTATTATTTATTGTATAACCTGTACACTTACTCAGCAGATCTGTTGCTCTCTTGAGAAGCTGTGTCAGTTCCCTGTGGATTTTTTAGTACTGTGTTTACTAGAAAAAGAAAAAAAAAAACAATAACAACCTAATGAAAACCCAAAGATTTGATCAAATTGCTTTATAAATAAAAGTGTTAAAACTCTCTCTCACAAACACACACACAAAACAGATCTAGAATATATATAATTTTCTGTGAATATATACCAGAGCATCAATTGCACTCACCTCTGTGCTTGGTCATGACTCTGAGGTAGGTCTCGCTGACCTCTTTGCATATGTCTTCCAGCAGCTCTTGCCTGCCGGGGCCCTGTCGAAGCCGATGGGGAACACGGGCCACCATAGCATCCAGCCACTGCTGCTGAAAGGGCGCAACAGGGCTTTGCTCAACACACTCTTTCAGGAACAAGTAGTTTATCTAGGAGAACGCAGAGAAAAAAGTATAAAACACATTGAAATGATCCACTATTAAAAAAAAGAGGTTTACTATGAGGTAAAAAGAGCATACATATTGTTTCCTCTCTTCACTGATCATCTGGAAAACAAAAATAAAGTACATTATTAACAAATACGATACATCCACATGAGATAGTTTAAAACTGTATAGTGAGTGAAGAGTTCATACTGTTGAGGGAAGCTCTGGTTCAGGAGACGGAGGAGATGTCCGTCCTGCCTGCTTGGCCTGCTTGTAAGCTTGCATTGACCTGTCAATTCTAACACAATTGAAGATATCACATTACAATATGACTCTATTATAATACACAACATCCTGTGGCATACGGGTAACTGAAAAGTTTTATATAAAACTATGGTAAACATTTTTCAAATGTTTTTATAATTACTACATGTCATTTTTAAGATTGCCATTTTTAACTTATTTGAATGTGTACTTCAAAACTTGTTTAAAAATTTGAGCAAACTACAACGAAAACCTAAAAAGTGAAAAACTTAGAAAACAATTATTGTACAGTAAGATTTTTAACCATTTTAAAAAGAAGTTTCTGATGCTCACTGTGGCTGCAATTATTATAAAATACAGGATGGGAAACAGTAATATTGAGAAAAAAAGAAACGTTACAATTTTGAATGTTTCCTATTTTAATATATTTTAAAATGCAATTTATTTCTGTCATTACTAACAGCATCTACTTGAAAAATACATCTTTTGTAACATTATAAATGAGTTTGTCCTTACTGTTATAAATATCCTTACTGTCTCTTCTGATTCCTTCACTGTAATGCATCGTCGCTGAACAAAAGTACATGGCTATTTTATTTTTATTTAGCCTACTATTTAACTACCAACGCAAAACTTTAGGACAGTAGTGTGGCGTGTTGGGGAAAGTTACTTTTAAAAGTAATGCCTTACAATATTACGTTACTTAGTTACTTTTTATGGAAAGTAATGTGTTACGTTACTTTTGCATTACTTTTTAAATATTAGCAGGGCTTGATTATTTTTAATATAAGAACTTCTGTTTATAGCAAATGTAAAAGCCCTTTCACACCAAAAAGTGTAATGAATAAACCTTAGGCTGGAGGAAAAGTAAATTTATGTCTGTACAGTAGAATACAGGAGAAGACGGTTCAACACTCTTCAGTAATAAAAAAACAATGAAGCACAATTGTTAGTTTATCTAAAGTCATGGTTGCTTATTAGTATGGTTGAACTGGATCATCAAAGGTCAGTAGCATAAATAATAAATAGGATTAGATACATTACACATGTTATTTAACATTTAATTATTGCGGGTTTGCATCATATTCTGAGTTTGCATTTCACTGTTTTAATTCATTTTTATGAATATTGAATCAGTTTTTTGTGAGTGGGGTAAATTAATGCACATTTACGATAAATCTAGAATTACATCATGTTCACACAGCGCACACAACGCTCTCAATATGGGGACAGGAGACTTGTCAGTCAATAAATGGGAAAAAAAAGTATGAAAAAAGTAATCTGATTACGTAACTCGCGTTACTTGTAATGCATTACCCCCAACATAGTAGTGTGTATTGTGTATTTTACTGTAAATGTATATTTCAATCAAAATCTTTATTTTACAAAAAATCCTAGGTTAATTGTCAACAGCCAATTAACAAAGTAAATACAAACGCTTCCAGCGATGAAATACCACCCACAGCAGTGCTCTTACATGATTTTGTGGATCTCCTGCTGCTGTTGTTTGCTCCTCCTGTGCCGCAGCAGTTTTCTCCTCACGGCCAGTCTGCTCTCTGGAAGGCCTGAGGCTCCCTCCTGGACCGGAGGGCTTGGGATGGGAGGTAGGGCATTGTACCTCCTCAAACCACCCACCGCCTGAGACTTCAGTGCACCTCCTGAGGTCGGCATTTCAGCGGCTAAAGGAAAATATTGCACAATATTTGTTCCGTTGAGTAACGTTATGTATCACAATGTGGCGCATCATTCGCTAGAACTATGAGAACAACAGACTTCAAAACAAAGTCAATGACAAAGTAAACAAATAATGTAATATATTTTTTTAAGTGATTATGCATTTTACCGTTTATAGCAGCATTGACACGTCATTCGCTCTCCTAACGGCACTTTTTTTTTCTCCGTGTCCCAAACTGATACAAGTTTGTTGCATTTGTGGAATTTCCGTCAACACACTGGTTGCC
Source organism: Carassius gibelio (assembly GCF_023724105.1). Taxonomy (NCBI): domain Eukaryota; kingdom Metazoa; phylum Chordata; class Actinopteri; order Cypriniformes; family Cyprinidae; genus Carassius; species Carassius gibelio. The sequence continues at coordinate 12,574,201 of NC_068393.1, forward strand.
ATGGATGCACAATCGGAAGTGCTTTCAGTAGCGTCTGTCAGAAAACGCAGCTGTCAGTGGGATGCCTCATAAAGGGATTCTTAATTCTTAAATAAATAAGTAAAATAATAAAAAGATATGTAATGATTAATTCCAATCCTGATTTTCTTTATTTTGTGTATTGCAAACGTGTAGGCAATGCAAGTACTGTAAACGGCGAGTGATACTGTCAGTTTGTTTTGTGTTTCACAGAAGAAAGATCGTGAGTCATGAGGGTGAGAAACATTTATATTTTTAAATATTATATTTTCAAGATGATATCAACAAGGTTTGTCAACTGTGCTTTATATTCTGTTGAGATATTTTATTTTATAATTTTTTAGATATATTTATTTATTTAATTTTATTAATTTATTTTTATTTCTTGTTATATGTACTTAAAAAAAGAAAAAATGTTTGGTGCAGCTGTTGTGATTTACATAAAATTTTGATAGCTTGGAATGTAAAATATCTTAATGATAGTATAGTACATTTACTAATGACAGTAACTATTAAAATGCATATAAATATCAGTTGTCACACTATAAAGTATCTTCCAATATTATGTCTTATTAAGATTATATCTAAATGCTTAGTTTTAATATCAAAGCTCTGTATTTTTAAATGTGGGGAGGGGGATATATTCTTCTTTTTGTTATACCTTGGCAATAAAATGGTATATTCATTTGCATGTTCCAATGTGGATATCAAAAATGAACAAGGATGTGGTTTGATGCTGAACAACATATGCATTGATGACCAAATTCGTGAAATGTGAAATAAAATCCAATGTGTTGCTTTTAAGAACATTACACACCACAAGAGGGCAACATTTCCCCAACATCATTACAACAGGGCGTTCACAATCAAATCTATATGGTGTGATTAATGAAGTACTGCTAGATGTCCCATAGTTTAATTACCTTAGAGAGATTCTACTTCTGTCTGACCTGTCTGAGTGTGAACTGTCTGGGTCTGATTCATCTGCAGCAACAATGTAAACGTCCTTCCCCTGAAAATGTCTCCTCAAGGAAGCAAAACCATAATAAAGGGTGTCTGAGGGTGTAATAGGGCCCATCAAGCATTATTAGTTTATCCTTTGTAGTTTAGAATTTGAATAAAATACATTCTGCATTTTCTGCAATAGTGGTTTGTGTGACAAAGGAAGCTATTAAAACTATTATAAGTGAAAGCAGAGCCACACATTTGTCTACACTGCATTGAGGCCATTGTGAAGGCGACGTTAAAATAGGTCTGTCTTACCCAATGAAGATGACTGACAGTTGTCACTCTGCTCATCAATCACACTTTAAGCACATTTGAGACAAGGGGCAAATGACCCACTTTGCTCACTGAAACCACTCTGCTGGTATTCATTTACATAATATCAATTTACATAAGGCAATGTTGCCCATAAACATGGATATTTTCCTATAGTTGTATTTTAATATGCCCAAATCTCTTGCTTTTTTCAAGCATGCCATACCACAAAAGCAAATAAGGTCAGATGTTGTTTTAGACCCCAATGACTCACATTCTATGGACAAAATATATTATTTTGTGTTTCACAAACACAGAGGTTGGAAATGACATGATGAGGGTGAGTAAAACTAATAAAATAATAATTTTAGGGTGAACTATCCCTTTAAGACCAGTGCTATTTAAGTATTATTGATATACTATTATAGTTTTAGTTTTGAATGAGATTTTTATTACATTTTCATCTTGATTTAGGTTTAGTTATAATTAAGGTTTATGTAATTTAATTTCTTATTCGTTTTTTTTTTATTTTAAATGTCTATATAGTTTTTTATTAAGTTAAAATTTTTAGCTTTAGTTTATTTAGTTCTATTTATTTTAGCACAGAAATGTTGCCTTGGAAACTACACTGAAAAATGTGTTACAAACTATTTGCTCTCAGAAATACTGTTAAATATCTCAAACAATTACAAAGAAATGACAAGTAACACATTGAATTAAATATGAAAAAGTAACTGAAATAGTATGTACTCCAAAAAAAAAAAAAAAAACTTTGAAGAATTTTTATTTTATTTTCCAGTGTAGCTGAAATAAAATATTGTTTATATTTAAACATTTTTGATTTTTATATTTAAATACTTTATTTTAGTTAATGTTTATTATTATTTCAAATACTGAAAATGATTTTTCATGGTTTTAGTTTTTTAGTAACCCCTGTTATGCACAATGGAGGTTGAAGAGGTTTAGTAGGTTTCTAGTATTTGATTCATTTTGGTTATCAAAGCTCTTTGTGTAAATCTAGGTCAGTTGTCACAGCCTATAATTGTGCTTCAACACAAATTCACACTCTCAACTAATTTTTAGCCACGCCAGATATGCAGTGCTTATGAAACTAGGCTCCTGGGACTGGAGTTGAAACGCATAAACCCTTTTCCTTGAGGTTATCCGGCAGCTACTGTATGTTTGTATTAGAGAGAGGGTGCAGAAGAGAGAGAAAAACGATAGGGGAGGGGTAGAGGAGTGTGTGAGGGTGTGGGGGGAGAGAAAGGCTGCAAGAATGAAGGCTGTGAGGCGAATGACGCACGATTCTCTCCCCCCTGCCCGCTGATTGGCCACGCAAGCTGCCTGTCAGAGAGCCCAGGTTTAGGGATGTGCGTTCAGAGCAGATTATGAAGCAGACCTCATCTCTGGCAGTCTCGTCAGATTGTCTCAATGGCTAAACACAAGCTTTTCCTGTTTTTTTCTCTTTTACTGTGTGTGTTTATCTCTCTGTCTTTGCCCTTCGATCAAGTGCCTGCGATCCTGGACAGGAGGTAAGAGCTGCGCTTTCAGCTCTAGTTTGGGGAGGGGGAATGGGGCAGTGATGCTGTGCAGCTGATGCACTGTCTCAGTCTTTTACAGTGGACAAGAGACACCAAGAAAATGCGCTTTATTAGGAAAATGTTGAAAGAGCATTCGTAGAACTCAAAAATGAATTTGATGTGTGTGGGCTCTAGATTCAGAGCATGTTGTGGTTCTGCTGCAGTTTTTCTTCTCTGTAACTATGAGACATGCAAACATGGCTATGACAATGGGGCAGCAGGCAGACCCCATCCAGTGTCTGTAGGAGTCAGCTTACAGATGCTACTCCAAGAAACAGAAGATAGAAGTGAGATTATGATGGCTCTTGCTTTATATACATCTCTGAATACACAAATAATCTGTTTATTTTCACTTTTACAGTTGCTGAATTCCTTTACTCATATCAGAGATGGAATAGCATAAATATGGTAATTTAGCTGAATTTATTTTTATTTCTTTATTTCTTTACAAACTCAGTGGCAACATCTGCTATTACTTTATGTGAGAACAATGGGAATAATAAAAATGTGCCTTTAATATATGATTCTAAATTACTATAACCTTTACATTTTAACATTTACTAATGTTAACATTTTGCAGTTTCACAAAAATACAAATGTGAAATTTCACAAACTATTTTACAGCCATTTTTGTGCTATTAATCTAATAGCAACTTTCTGTAAATTTTATAATTTCTTGTAACATTGTATATAATTGTACATTCTGTAAGGGTTTGCAAATGCTACAATATATGGTAGGTTTTAGATAAACATCAGCAAACTTATTAAAAAATATGTACTTAATATATTAAATAGTATGTTAAATAATATATTATTCATTAATTTACTTGGTTATATATTTATACATACATATATATACATATATATATATATATATATATATATATATATATATATATATATATATATATATATATATATATATATATATATATATATATATATATATATATATACATACATACATACATACATACATACATATATATATATATATATATACATACATACATACATACATACATATATATATATATATATATATATATATATATATATATATATATATATATATATATATATATATAGTGAAGGTTTTGTGAAGTTTAATTTGATCAACGAAACGAAACTATATTTAGATATAAGTGGTTATTTTTCAAATTTCTGTCACCAGCTAGAATTTCTCAGATTTCCATGCCTTTATATGTGAATATATGAATAATGTATGTGCATATATTATATGATAGAGATCAAGATGTCTTCCTCTAGTTATGTATAGACTGCAGCTATGGTAAACAACCTACCAACTTGCCCATCTCTCCCTAGATAGATCTAAAGCTTAGGAATTCTAGGGATAAGAACAACATTGCAGGCTGTTGAAACATTAGGGATCTCGTTAGTCCAGAAATGTGTTTTAGGAGTAAAAAGTGTTGAGTGGTTTACAACCCTCCTCAAGTTTCTCAGGGTCAGTGTAGACCAAAACAGACACAAATGGCAGCCAATAGAATTAAACCAAAGGCTATAATCTTATTACCATCAAAAAGACAAATCTATTTTAAAACATTGTTTTGTTTGTAGAGTACTGTGCTAGTGTGTGCTTGTGTATCTGTGCTAATCTGTATACTAGACCTATAATCTATATATGCAATAGATGATATTGAGCTCTGACAGCGGCAGTGAGGTGAAGACATAGTGTGAGCGCTGCTTTTCATTACATAAATGCTCAATTCAGCACTTAGGCTACTGTGTCCAGCCATAACCAATGACAGCAGCGCAGTCCTCAGCTGCTGACCTCGGTAAACTGGCATTAGAACAAAGGCGAGAGTCACTCCTCGTGCACACACACTCCTCAGCAGGGCTCTGAAGACCAGATTTGCTGCGCTTACACTGTTTTTGTTTTGAATTATTAGCAGAACTTAACAGAAAGAAGAAAGAAACTGTAGTTCTAAAGCTCTTTATATGTCATTTTTATGTGTCATTTTGGTGCTTACATTGTTTTTGGTCCTTATACAAAAGTATTTCTAGAGCTCCTAATATAAATTATTTTTATACATCATTTCTGGATTTTATTTTTTGAGCAACACTAGGCAGAGAGATTTTTTTTTTGATTTTCACACCTGTTTTTTTTTTTGCCGTATTTTCAACTTGATTAGATTATAGCGGTTTTATGACTCAATATGCTACGTCGCTTTTGATTCAGTGCTCATATCGTGCTTAGGAACTGAATGAACTTAAATGCTCCATGTGGTAATCTGTTTATTTTCCCCACAAGTCTGATGTTTTGCTGTATTTTTTAATCTCTTACATGATCACAAAGCTCTAAGCACTAAAGTCCAGTGTAGTAGAGGTGGGTGGGGTGGACAAACTGGTGTGGTACATAATAGATGAACCTAAAGAGAGTGAACCAGGGTCATCTGATGCACTCGTTGGCTCTCACACACCCTACTGACTTTGGTGCAGATGAACAGGCCTTAATCTAGGCCTAGTCTTGGATGTCAACACATTCATACTTCAGGAAACCTTTTCCAAGACAGGCAAGCAGATTCTTAATAAGGTTTTAGGAGATCATCCGCAAGCTCATTATCTCTGTGATTAGACGTATAAACGGTTCATTTTAGGATAATCCTAAGCATGAGCGATGAGGAGGCATGAGGAAAAATATCCATGTGCGTACATACACAGAAGGTGTCAATAAGTCTTTTTCAGCCCCCACTTTGTTGATGGACTCAAGGTGCTAAGCACGTGAGAATCATGACATTCGACTAAATGTCTTGTCTTCTCTTGAGACTCTAATCTGGACTGAAGATGTCAGACTTGTGGTCATGCATCACTGCTGCATCAAGATGAGTGGATCTACGGGAAATCTGTCTTAGACGTTGATAAGTAGGCCACAGTCTGACATAAAGAGATCAACTCCTTTTTTTGTAATGCTTTTTTTTTCTCATTACAGCTCGGAGGTTCCACCATTTCAAGCTGTGAGAATTAGAACAGGTTAGTATCTATATTAATTTAATGGCAGTTATGCTTTTTAGGTTTGCTTGCATTCTTTGTTTAACTTTCCATCTTCTTTTAAATTTTATAATATCATTTTCTGCTGGCTCATTTTTGGTAACTTTGTGCATAACTGTACAGTATAAGGTCACACTTGTGTTTATCTATTTATTTGCTTTATGATGAGCAATGTGTGTAAAGCCAGGTTGAATGAAACCGTTTTGTGCAACATTTCAATAAACAAGACTTTTTTTGCACTGATTGTAACATTCTATCTAAGTTTTATCTCTAGATTTCTGTTTGTCTTTTTGAATCTTACTTTCATACTGCAGAAATGAAAGCAATTTTCTAGTATATTCACTTTGCATGCTTAAAAGTGAAGAACTCACCAAGCCATCTCCCCCTTTGTCCTATTTCAACATTTTGTGATGCAGATGGAGAACATGTTGCGAGTCCAAGTGCCTCACACGAGGAGAGTTATTCGCCTGCAGCTGAAAATCCACTCAGAAGAATACTGCAGGTATTGCATTTTCCCTGATAGTCAATGTGACCTTGGCTCCCTTAAGCAACATCTCTGCCTTAATTCATCCATAACACAGTGACAGTCTTAAAAATAACGTATTATGAGGAAAAAAGCATTTGTGGGCCAGGGAATATCTGTCATATCTACCGTCTGAATGCTGAGTGTTTTCTTCTGTGAGAAAAAACACTTGATATCAGAAAAACCCATCAATAATGCACTACATGGTTGCTCAGTTTTTCCTGTTATCATTTTCAAACAGCCCTTTGGATGGCATCTGCATGCCCAGCCCAGAACCAAGCGGAAGTTACTACAGTCTACCAGCTCGGGACCCTACTCCCCACTGACTGTAGCTTACAATGGCAAGATATGCATCCTTTTCAAAGCTAAGAGACTGGCTATTCGATACAGAAACAACACTTTCCTGGACCTCACAGAGAGGGTATTTGGACCCAGTGCACAAGTTGACACCAAAGGCTCTGTTTGTACAAAGGAGAAGGCCACGTATGTAAAAATTCTTCCTGCCATAGATTCAGTAACATGTATTGCAGCTGTTTTATTTACTAGTTAGATTGGTAGTTTTAAGTTAGTGATTATATATTTGTAGATTTTATTATTTTATTCAGTGGCCCCAAAAGTATTTGGACACTTAGCCATTACGCTATATATTAAAATAGATTTTTGTTATTTAACAGAATATTTAACAAAATATTGAACCAAGTGGCATTCATTTAACAGACATTTTTTTTATATATAATTTTGATTTCTGAAAATAATAAAATAATAAAACAGAAGCTGTATTGTTCAAAAAAGTATTTGAACACTAGGTTCCATATTTTTTAAAATAAATTCATATTTTTAACCATATTTGCCACAATGCCTGACAATAAAGGCATTCATAAATATTTCAAATAAGTGCTATATTTTTAAACTTTCGATTCATCAAACAATCTTGACAAAATGTTAACATATTTACACGAAAATATTACTAAAAAATTGTAATATAGTATGAACTTTTTTGTTAAAATTACATTTGAAACTATTATTTTAAATTATAATTATATATTTTTACTGTATTTTTGATCAAATAAATGCAGCCTTGGTGAGTATAAGAAACTTTTTTTTTTTTTTTTTTTTGGGTTGAATTTGGTGATGTATGTATATATAGTTTTGTTTAGTTGTACTGATGAGAGTCTTCTTTTCTAGGCTGTCTTTGCATTTGGGTGATGTGGAAGACATCAGGGGACTTTTCATCAGGTAAACACTGATGAGTTTTTCTTGTCAACGTATCCGTCAGTTGCTTGCGCAAAACCTCACTGACTGATAATTACATTCAGTCATTAATTACTTCCTCTTGTCTGTTTTCCGAAGGCTTCAGATGTCCAACACATATTATGAATCAGTGGGCCAGAACTGGTTCACTCTGGACAGCGTTCACATCCACTACAACTGGACTCATGAGGCCACGTTCAATGCCACGGAGGTCTATGCCCCTGCCACATATTCTTACCACTGCCAGCATGTCAGCAGCTTACAGAAATATGACACCCTACTGGTGCCCAGCTCCCACACTGACAGCTCGGCAAACTGGCACATCACTTTCACAGATTTTCAGGTAGCTGCCACAAAATGTGCTTGAGTCTTATCAGAAGTTTACTAAAGTTCAGTATTACTTACTTGAAAATTGTTGTGAAAATTCTTCTGTATATTCATATTTTGCTATAAAGCAGCACTAAAAAACAATAGTGTCATCATTGAGATCAAGTCAGTTCAGTGTTGGTTCAGTTCAGATAGAGCTTCACGATAACTCGTATTTTAATCATGATCACGATTTTCTATTCTCTCGATTTATTAAGCATAATTGCTATTGATATTTGCCGGCTTTCCATGCTTTACTACCTCAGCTACACTAATTAATTGAAATTAATTTATTTGTTTTATTAAACTACAGTATCTCAGACAGAAAAAAAATATTTTTCTATTTTTTCCCTCCAGATCCAGGCTTTTAATGTCCAGTCCAACAAGTTTGCTTCAGCAAGCGACTGTGCAACGTTCTTCACACCAGCAATCTTGATGGGCCTGATCACCTCTCTGATTCTGCTGCTGGTGTTGGCTTATGCCTTGCACATGGTTGTCCACCTCAAGCACATTGACCGTTATGAAGAGCACAAGACCACCGTCTACTTCCCCCGCACCCCCGAAGCCGAGCTTCCGGACAAGAACAGCGTATGAGGAGCGACAGTGCTGTAAAACCAGCAAAAGACCAGCATGGAAAGGATTGCTAGTTCTGATTCTGGATGGCTGCGTTGTCCTCTTGGTCTTCCTCCTGCCTGGCACTACATCTTCTTCTCTTTATCACAGTCTTAACCTAACTTCTTACAGTCACAGATTGAGATTGCCTGATCAATAAAGTGTTAAAACCCAGGCTGGAGCCAAACCTGGACAGATCACGGCGTTCCAGGACCAGGACTGGGAAGCCTAAGAAATGGGGTCAAAAAATGTGAGATTGCCTTTTGATAGACCACCATTATGGCAGACTTTTCGAAGTACTTCTCTGATTGGATACAAGTATACTGTGGATAGAAATATAAAAATTGACAATGTGGTGGTGGCAGGAGAGAAAAGACTGTGAAACAGAAATGACTGTGGCCTGATATGGAAGCCTTCTGGGTTTTTTTTATTTACAGTACTTCATAAATCACCATCTCATTCATCTGGAATGGAGTCTGCAGACTGATCTGCCAATTACAAGAACCGTCTTATGACTGCCAAAGTGGTGCAAAACTGTTTGTTGGCCTTGATGGGTAACTGACAGCAATAATGTGAAACCGAAATATAGAAAACAAACCATAAATTGTACAGTGCTTATGTATTCCAGAACTATACAATGTGGATTCAGGAATTCCATTAATATACTTATTGGCTTTAAACGATCAGCTAGATATTCATATAGATCTAGATTCAACCGCTATTTTAGTAATTAACAAACTTCCAGTATTAAGCACCTTCAAATCTACAAACATTAAGTGCATAAAGCGTTTAGCAAGAAAAAAGCCTTTTTTAAGCTTCGGAAACTGATATATTGCACAGAAATGTTTTTTATATGACCCTTATAATTGCTATGCCGTCCCTTTTCAGGTGGAATATATTAGGACTAATAGATGAATTTAGCACCCCTTGAGAATTTATAGTACAGACAGTATAACTATAGTGAGGTAATGCTGAAAGAATGCTGTACAATTATTCATGTAAGTGTTTAATACCCTCAGAATCATAATCAGTATACCTCTATATCTACAATTATAACATCAGTAACTCATTATCACAGTAACCTACAGCATGACAATGACTAGAGATAAACCTCTGCCATGGCACGTCTGATACTGGAGGTAGCAATGTGTAATGTGTTCATTATAATGATGGTCGTACACACTGAAGAGCACAAGAAGTTTCCTGAACATTGTCAACTCAATTCAGTCTGAACAATAAACAGTGATCAGATTAAAAGAGTGCATTATCCTTTTATATCTTCAATGGTAGAAAAAATGTTGCATTACTTTTCTGTATCGTTCTCTATTATGGTAAACAGTGTTCGTGGCCATGTACACTGCTGCTGTAGGGATCACCGCTGTCTTTCTAGCCCACCTCACGCTGACTGTCTTTTTGTGGTGAAAAAGCAGCAACCCCCTTCTGTCAGATTTTTTCCTGCCCTTTCTGCCATCTGCTCTCCCCTCACACTTCTCAGCAGGAGCCTGCGGCGCTGCCCTCTTACCGGGACAGTTTACCTGTCTGCCTTCGAAACGAACATTACTCACACATGCACCACTTTCTACGTCGTCCCTGACTCTCACAGCATTGCGTGTGATTTCCTGCAGGGTCTAAAAGCTTCACAGCTGGCTTCAGTCTGGCTTTGTGATACATATACAAACAATATCATGTCGGCTTAGTCATGGCTGAGTGCTACTTTCTAATTGTTTATTCCTTAATTATTTACTTTTATTCCACAGTGTTTGTACTGTCGCTAGGCTGATTATTATGTACATTGTATTGGACTAATTTTGTCAGTGGAAGCATTCTGATAATATAAAGATAAAATTATAAAATAATTCTCAAATCAATATTTCATCTTGTGCAGTGTAATAATTGGGATCATGTACAATCAGCTGATAATTATCACAATATAAACCCCAACAATTCACTTTTGTCTGCATTTGGGCAAAGACTTTAAAAGTGACGTGACGTGACATACAGCCAAGTATGGTGACCTATACTGAGAATACGTGCTCTCCATTTAACCCATTCAAAGTGCACACACTCAGCAGTGAACACACACACACACACCGTGAACACACACCCGGAGCAGTGGGCAGCCATTTTTGCTGCAGCGCCTGGAGAGCAGTTGGGGGTTCGGTGCCTTGCTCAAGGGCACCTCAGTCATGGTATTGTCGGCCTGAGACTCAAACCCACAACCCTAGGGTTAGGAGTCAAACTCTACAGAAGCCAGTAGGCCATGACTTCCCCTGTAGATCCTTATTAATAATGATACAAATTTGATTTTTGAAGAGGCCTTATGATTAAAATATAGTAAGATAATAATTATCATTAGAATAATTAAAAAGGTAGTTTTTGTTTTGTACGTTGATTTAACGTATAAATCTTCAAATTTCAACATTGATTTATGAGTATTTTGTTAACCCTGTATAACCAGTAAGCATTAAATGTTTTTTTTTATATATATATATATATATATATATATTTTTATTGAAACAACAACTAACATTTTTCAGAGTTTAATGTCGTTTATGTGCTGGCTGGGGCATGTATGTACTGTAAACACACCACCTTATTAAATGCAACAAAAAGAAAACTTCACTTATTTAGTTTTGAATATAAAAATAGTCAGTGTAAGTATTAGAGTATAAAAGAGAATATAAGTGATAGAGAAATTGTCTAATCTTCTTAATCTAGCCTACAAAACACTAAATTATTCAGGCACCTGAGACCTATTTTTAGATCTAAATCTTGAACAAACCCAGCTTCATTTTGTTGTCATTACAAACTCCAGATTCTTATATTGCAGGGATTTATGACCATGACGCATCCCTCTCAAGGATTCAAGGTTATAATGATGGCTCTGGACAAGGTCACTTCAAGGTGAGTGATATTCTCCACTGGTGATCGGATCTGATTTTTCTCTTGTGCAGTCAGCGCCTACGTGGACAAGAACTATGAATGAGACAGGTTTGCTCTGTCACCATGACAACAAAGGAAAGATCGATACAAACGATTCAGTCTCCATGTGAGAATGGCAAACTCCATATCCATATCAGTTGCCTTGGTTGGTCAAATTTAGAAAAATTAGCCAGTGTAAGTCAACCAAAAGGAGAAAACATAATTATTTGATAAAGAGATTTAAAGTGATGGCACTAGAAATTCAATGCATATGTGTAATGTAAAATGATAAGCAGCTATAGAGTGTACATCTAAAGTTATGTTCAGATGAATCTATAAGGTAGATTTTCTATAAGGTAGGTAAATAGCAATGTGTAATTTATGTAAAGATTCAAGAATACAATTTTTGTTAAAATAATGTAAGACTTCCTATCTATCTATCTATCTATCTATCTATGGATCTATCTTTTTATGGAAAGTTCAATAGATTTTAAATTATTCTGTTTCCTTAAATGCTAGATTTATAAATATTTATAAATGGAAGCAGAAGCACCCAAACATACCTGAAACACGTTGAAGAGCTAATCCAAAATAATAACTTGATACTTTTCCTCCTAGCACTCAAAATCAGGGTTATTACATTTGGATACCCTCTAAAATATTAAATAAACATGTGACTATAAATCATTGCAAGCAAAAAAATGCATGTATTTGTTGAGGATCAGCTGTGAATATTTTGCATGTTTACATGTCGACTAGCCCTCTTCAAATGATCGGAGCACTTTGACGTGTCACGTGATTGACATCTTGACATGCAACTTATAATATAATTTATTAAAGCACAGTGCTATGGTTACCATTTGGCACTGATACAAGCACGAATGACTACTATTGTTAACCTTTTTTACATAAGAGACGCCCTAATGAGTGAAAACAATGGGCCTGAGTGTATTCTACTATGCAGCTGCAGCCTCTTTGGATGCCTCGGCACGCTTGTGTGGCCATGTGAGCGAGACCTCCAGACCATCACCACCAGGGGGGCGACAAATGACGACGCATGCAAACAATTTCCACAAAGAAAATGTCCCCTCAGAGTACAATATACTTTAGTAGCGATTCTATGAAGTAGTCTTTCCCATCCAGACGTTTTACTGCATGATTCTGTAAGGTGAAACCCCAGACAAGATATTCGATGGGTCGGTGCCCCCCGCTCTTCAGAATGGACTCGTCCAGTTCTCATCGCCGGAATCGATAGTTATAAAGAAGCTTGAATATTGCAGCTCTGTTTCGGCACCGGCTGACGTGACATCACGAGTCTTCAGGTAACGGAATCCGTTTATAGTCCTCAGACTTAAGCAAAGTGAAGGTAGTGATTAATCTTCTTAATTGATACAATGACGCATTACATAACTGGCATGACGTTATGCTTTTGAATGTGAGCTATAATTTGACGTTTAAAACTGAAAAAGATGAAGACGTGTGTTTGCGTCATTAAAAATATCTTGCCATTTTAAAAAAACTGTGATTATTTTCGTTTACCGCCTCATTAACTAGCTGAGGCATAATTGGCATCACCTGGAAATGTGTAATTAATGTATTTACTATTCAAGCCAATTACTTTAATTGTAAAAAATAGCCAAATTAATATTTTTCAGTAGCATTAACACAATTGCTCCCGTGCTCTGTTACAGTGGGAGAAATAATGGAGGAACAGCTGAAAGATCCTATTAATAAAGTGTCTCTGATCCAAGGTAAAGTCACATTACTGCACTTGAGTTTCTGTAGTTGCTGAAGTGTTTTGAACCAAACTGTAGTTCTTTACTGTTCCATTAGGTAATCATTTATAGTATAATAAAGCTTGTTTGTTATTTTAAATATTTATTTCGCTTACAGTATGCCAAAAGTACTGTGGGTCTAAAACATTGTTTGGCTATGTAAATCTAGATGTTTTTGAGCAGAATTGGACTAAATCTTAAATTTTGAATTTAATTATTTTTACTAAGCATTTTTATTATTTTTTTTACATGTAAAAAAGACAGAGAGGGGAATAAAGTTTGGTGCATTTTTAATGTGACTTTTCTGTAAGATATAAGTTTTATATGGCTGTAACTATATTTTGCAGTGCTCTTCAGTAGTTCAGTGCAATGAATAGAACCTTTTGTTTGAACACATAGTTTTACAAAAATCATTTTACAAAAATCATTTTACTATGCCTTATTTAATCATGCATGGCAGAATATTCTTAGTTGCAATTGAAAGGTTTTTGAATGGAACACTTTTCCAGTCTGTGCTAATACTTTAATCATGGCAGAAATTTTGTCTGTCTGACTTTGTCTTCCTGTTGGTACATCTATCTTCCTCCTTCACAGACTCAAAAATAAATTAGGCCAGAGCATTCCTATGTGTCCTCGTACCCTGCTGAGAGATTGAGTTCTTTGATGTAGAATGGCATCGATAAACATTACCCACTGCAATACCTCATGAAATGTTAATGCGTCCGTCCTCTCTGCTCTGGCAGTTGTGTATGGCCTACACAGGCTTCGGTATTTTAGCTTAGTCATGCAAGTGAGGCAAGTGAAGTTTAGTTTTTGGGAATCATTTGATTGCAATGATATGCCCTTGAGATGGCCATTTATGGTATACACCAGGGGTAGGCAACGTCGGTCCTGGAATGCCGATGTCCTGCAGAGTTTAGTTCCAACCCTGAAAAAAAAAAACCTTACTTGTCTGAAGCTTTATTAATCTTGAAGACCTTGATTAGCTTGTTCAGGTGTGTTTGATTAGGGTTAGAGCTAAATTCTATTGCCTATCCCTGGTATACACCCTTGAGTTCGTAAGATGAGGTTATATCTTTCTGGAGCATTTGATAAGATGGCCTGGTTTTCAGCAACCCATATTTAGAGTAAGAGGAGCAGGTTTGTTTCTAAGTTTAGGCAAACTAAATTGCAGCCAGTAAATGTAACATTTCCAGAGCAATGGATCAGTTGAAAATCTTCATAAATGTTTTTATAGCAGTTTGAAAACTTTTCTGATTCATTACGAAATGGCAATGTATTACATTAAAACCTTTAAAATCCTTTAATCAAATGGCAGCTTTATTAAAACCCACGCTATCCTTCCCCGGTTTAAATCCTACTGATGACATTATGTTTTTAGGATAGATCTATTCTGAGTCAAGTTATTAATTCATGGAATAGACCCATTTTCAGACCTCCAGGGAAATTACCATGCGATTCATTCTGATTTAATTAACCTTTGGAGACAGGGTTTGCACTTTGTCAGAGGGCAGAACAATGCGGGAAAGTTGAAATGCAACTCATTGATGGTGATACAGAGATAAAGACACAGATCACCCATTAACTGTTGATGAAAGAGTGATTCTCTGACAGCAGAGCGACATAATAGTGTCTAATTATGCATGTAATAGTTCCCATTAGATGTCATCAGTGGTGGATGTGTAATCATTTCTCCAGATGAGCTGAGCAGGAGCACTGTGGAGGCCAGTGAGTATGAGAAGGTCATCCAGCGGTTGAACCATGAACTGCAGGAGGCCAATGAACAGGCCAGT
This sequence comes from Carassius gibelio, assembly GCF_023724105.1. Lineage (NCBI taxonomy): Eukaryota > Metazoa > Chordata > Actinopteri > Cypriniformes > Cyprinidae > Carassius > Carassius gibelio. The sequence continues at coordinate 12,589,310 of NC_068393.1, forward strand.
TCGGGCAAACACAAGTGTATTGAACTCCAAGGTAAAAGAGGGCCTTTTAAGCCACTTGGCATAGTTGTGTGTATTTTTGTGATTTAAAAAGTGGAATTCACTGTTGTAAAAAGACATATCACTGTTGAATTACAGTGGATAGCTGTACTAGTGCATTTATTGCTGCCGTAAAGCAATCTACCCTTTTGCTAAACTTAGGGCCGTTTACGTGACAATGTTTTCAGCCAAAAACTGGAAACTTTATGTGTTTTGCTTGTTCGTTGACACAACAGTGGCGTTTTGGGGACTGAAAAGCATATTTTTGAAAACAGGTTTCAAAGTACATGTTTTGAAAACGCCACCATTATCATTTCGATGTAAACACCCAAAACGGGAGTCTTTGAAATTGGTGACATCATGCATGTGCGTAGTACGTGTTTGGCAAGGGCAGTGCGTGTCGATTTTAAAGGCAAGTGCGAACAAACATACACAACAAAGGTGGAGTACATGGTACTGTTGTTGCTGCTCAAGAGTTTGCTAACGCTTCTTCAGCAAAATGTGGATTTACTTTACCAATATTACAACCAACAGCGGAGATGTAATATATTCAACATACAATCGTCACTTCCCTACAGATACGGTTTGCTAAAAAGATGAGAGCACAAACTACTGGCCTGGCATACGTAATACAGCTTTTTCGCGAATGTGTAAACTCAAATCGTTTTGAAAACGCTGTGGTGTATACGTGAAACTTTTTAATAATGCAGTTTTTGAATATATCTTTGTCATGTAAAGAAGCCTTACGTACTACCTGAAGAGATGTTTGAGGGGAGCATGGGAAAGAAACCGAAGCCATTTGCCTTATTAGAAGTGTGCCATCAGAATGATTTAGAAACTTATATTGAAACTTGTAACTTTTATCAAAGTAAAAAAAAAACAACAACTTGCACACAGTTTTAAGTTCACAAATAACTTTTGTGAATTTGAATATGAATTTGAATTTAAATATGAGAGACAAAAACGTATTCTTGATCAGTTATCACCTATACTGTATATATTCATATAAAATGCAGTATTTCCATTGTTTGTAATAATCGCTATTAAATAATTATAAATATTACATACTAAATATTAAAGATTTGATGAAACCAATATTAATAATTATTATTTGGAATTACTAATTATTGTGGATACTTATATAAGCTTGAGAACATTTTACATTTATTTGGGTGACAGTCATGCTAAACAAGTCCCCTTAATAACCTGTGCTGTGTATTACAGGTCTATTGGAGGAGGAGAAAAGAGGTAATAAGCAGCAGGCCGAGGAGTCAGCAAAACAGATGAAGGTCTTACAGAGTAAGTGTCTATCTTGTTATATTCACTAAACATTGTATTATACCAAATGGTTTTTATGTGTCTAATGTGCACTCAGCTCAGCTCCAGAAGCTGCAGGAAGATATGGAGAATCTCAGGGATCAGAAGGACAGCACAATCTTCAGCTTGCGTCAGGAAGCGCACGCAGCTGAGGAGGACCTGCAGGTGTTGCGCCGCACTATGGAGAAAACGGCAGCCGAGCGAGAGCATGAGGTTAGCGCGCTGAAGGGGAACTTGGCGACGCTAACTTCCGAGCTGGAGAAATGGCAGTTGGCTGCAAACAAGTACGAGCGTGAGCTTGACAGTGTACAGGCCAGTCACCAGCAGCAGAACCAGCAGAGAGACAGAGCGGCCAAACAGCAAGGTACCCACAACCCCACAAACCGCTGTCCTCACAGATGACTGGATTGGCCTGTAGTATTTTAAGGCAAATTCATCTATATTTACACTTCCACATTAATATGAATATTCGAACAAATCAAATTAGAGCTTTTAATAATAATAATAATAATGATGATGATGACAATTCAAACATTACTCAGCAATGTTGAAAGTATAAATTTTACCACAATAATGATTAATCAGAAAACTCCTATTTCCTGGCATGGTATAATATTTGAATATTTCACTTTAACAAATTAATACAATTAAATCATTACTAAACTAACGCATAACTATGTTTTAACTATACAATTTCTAAAAGGGTCTTTTATGTCTTCTGCACATTCATAATCTCTTTGGGGTTTTTGTCCTCCCTTCTCAGAATGATGAATGATATAATGTGTTTGTGGAGGTTACACATCAAGCCCTAGGTTCATCAATGATGGTTACAGCGGTGTTTGCAGTAATCTGACAGATATTCAGAAGATGACTCACATTTCTCTCATCACTTCCACCGTTATGTAACAGAGTAGCGTTGTGAGTCTGTGTGTGTGTGCGCGTTTGTGTGCATGTCTTTGGGTATGTTTTTAATTGTGTGTGTGTGTGTGATGCAGCAAGCGAGCTGGATCGGCTGCAGAAGGACTGTGAGTGTCTGAGGAGGGACTGTGCGTCTCTGAGGTCAGAGAGAGAGCAGCTGGCTGATAAACAGCAGAAAGAGAAGATCAGCCTGCAGAGTGAGAGCAGCACCCTGCGCTCAGAGAAGGAACAGCTACTGAAGAAACAACAGCAGCTGGAGAAAGAGCTGGACAGGTCTGTCTTATGCGGTATCAAATACAGTTACTTTGACGGTGAAGTGGGTCATTTCCATGCCACTGAAGCACCACATGTAATACGATTCCCATCCTAAACTCAGACTGTTAGTTGAGTCATTGTTGCCATGTAAGACATGTTCAAAGACACCAATTATTGTAGAGCCACAATGTTTAAACTTCTTAGGGAAATTAAGGGGATAGTTCACTCAACTCAAATCTTTATTTACTCATCCTCAGGTTGTTGTATGACAAGTCTTAGGGCTACTGAAATAAATAAATTAACTTTTTAACGGCATTCTTATTTATTGAGATGCACCTGTACTTAAAGGAATAGTTCACCCAAAAAAGGAAAATGTACTCACTTTCAGGCCATCCAAGATGTAAATGTATTTGTCTTTGTCGTTATCTTAATCAGAACAGATTTGGAGAAATATAAAATTGATATTACACTACAAAAATAATGCCAAATAATGGGTTATCATGACTAATTTTTTATTTATTTTTTTCATGAAAAATGCTCTTTTTGTTGCATGGGCAAGAATAACATACAGGTTGAGGATGAGTGAAGAATGTCAAAATATAAATTTTTGGGTGAATTATTTGTATAGGTTTACTTATCGCTAGATTTTGAAATGGGGGGGGGGCATTCATTTTGATGAACCATTAAGTCTTATATTTTTAGCTGCCTCCTATCCAATAATCTCAATAGGCTTTGGACTTAACTTTTAATATTCAATTCAGTTCAATTTAAGTTTATTTGTATAACGCTTTTTACGATACAAATCATTACAAAGCAACTTTACATAAATTAAGTTTTTACAATATTTAGTAGTAGCTTATAAGTGGTGACTGTCAGTTTGTGCACGTTTGACAGGATTTTTCAGAAAAATTTATACAAGACGTAGTCAGCCAGACGATGAACATTATTAACAGCAATTATTATATGATGCAATCACACTTGTAGCAATATTTGTTAGTTTTGTTTGTTGATTCAGGGTTAGCATCATCTGGGGTCCTCTGAGGGGTCAACATCATTTCTTCTCTGGTGTTCTGGTTCCAGACTGGAGCTTGTGTAAATCCTAGTTACCATGTGATGTAAATCCCATGGCAAAACAGAGAAACAAATAGAGACATCATGAGCATAGCTGATGTTCCAACAAAATAAAATGTATTAGTTTAACCCAAGCTAAAGAATAAGAATGCACATTTGATCAGATGCAACTACACTCACAATTTGAGAGATGCATTATTTGAATGCTTGGCGAAAGAGATGCGTTTTTAATCTAAATTTAAACAGAGAGAGTGTGTCTGAAGACCGAACATTATCAGGAAGGCTATTCCAGATTTTGGGAGCCAAATGTGAAAAAGCTCTACCTCCTTTAGTGGACTTTGCTATCCTAGGAACTACCAGAAGTCCAGTGTTTTGTGACCTTAGGGAGCGTGATGGGTTGTAACGTGGTAGAAGACTAGTTAGGTACGCAGGAGCTAAACCATTTAGGGCCTTATAGGTAAGTAATAATGATTTGTAACTGATACAGAGCTTAATAGGTAGCCAGTGCAGAGAGTGTAAAATTGGGGTAATATGATCATATTTTCTTGACCTGATAAGGACTCTAGCTGATGCATTTTGGACTACCTGTAGCTTGTTTTATTGAAGATGCAGGACAACCACCTAGAAGTGTATTACAATAGTCCAGTCTAGAGGTCAAGAATGCATGAACTAGCTTTTCTGCATAAGAAACGGGTAACATGTTTTGTAGTTTGGCAATGTTTCTAAGATGGAAGAATGCAGTTTTTGTAACATGAGAAATATGATTTTCAAAAGACAAGTTGCTGTCTAATAATAACATCCAGATTTTTGACTGTAGCGGAAGTAACAGTACATCCGTCTAGCTGCAAACTGTAGTCTACTAGATTCTGTGTACTGTTTTTTTTTTTTGGTCCAATAATTAATATCTCTGTCTTATCTGAATTGAATAGGAGAAAATCATTGCTCATCCAATCTTTTACATTTTTAACACACTCTGTTAGCTAAGATAATTTAGAAGTTGAATCTGGTCTCGTTGAGATATATAGCTGAGTATCATCAGCATAACAGTGGAAACTAATCCCGTATTTTCGAATAATATTACCAAGGGGCAACATGTATATTAAAAATAGAAGAAGACCTAGGACGGATCCTTGTGGCACTCCATATTTTACTGGTGATAAATGAGTTGACTCCCCACTTAAATAAACAATATGGTAGCGATCGGACAGGTAGGATCTAAACCATCTTAGAGCCTGCCCTTGAATACCTGTATAGTTTTGTAATCAGTCTGCGAGTATGTCATGATCTATGGTGTCGAACGCAGCACTAAGATCAAGTAAAATTAGCAATGAGATGCAGCCTTGATCTGACAAATTCATATGAAGAACTTGCGAATCAGAATTTAATCAAATCATGAAATGCATCAATACCCAGTCCTACCGGTACACTTCACCTTTAAATAGGTGAAAAGCTCTTTTTGCTGTCTTTTGAATGTAATGACGTTGTAATCTCTCTGGATTCTGAACCTGCATCCTGCCCACAGCTCCAAGAAACAGAACACAAGCCTGAGCAACATGGTCAAGACCCTTGAGAAGACGCAGGTAGACCTGGAAAAACGACTGAGCGTCCTGCAGGAGGAACACCAGAGAGCCACCAGCCAGCTGGAGCAAAGCAATAGCAGGATCAAAGAACTGCAGAAAGAGGTTATTCCTATCGTAGTTGAGAAAGAAAGAAAGTAAAGCTGAGATTCATTAGCAGGCATGTCACAAAATAGCTCTGCTCCTAAAAAAAGACCTGGCCCCTAGACACACAGACTGTGTGTGTGTTATTGATTAGGCTGATTGCTCCTTGTGAAAGATTCCTACTCTCTCTTTTTGGCTCTCAGTATGAGGAGATCCAGACAGAGCTGTCAGGCCTCAGGGAGAAGTATGAGAATGCAGAGGAAGAGAAACGCTCCTTCACTCTGGAGCTGCAGCAGAGCAAAGAGCGTCTGAGTCTTCTGCAGGACAAAGAAAACAACGTGAGTGTCGAAATCCCTGTAATTCTGATGTTCAACAACAGGGGCACTGACAATAGGGACAGTTCAAGAGGAAAGCGCATATATTACGTTGTTTTATGCCCTTGAAAACAACGCTGAAAAACATAGCATCATTTGTTTGACATACATGTCTTACAGTTTGTTAAAAAAATGTATATAGCCTAAAGGTGAAGTGTGTAATTTCTGTGGCCAACAATGACAGCTGAATTGCAGACCGTTTCCAAACAGGTTTCCCCAAATACTTCTACAAACATTTACATAAAGAGTAAATAAACCCCCCTCCCCCCAACAATTCCATGTGACAACATAAAATACATGTGGAATATTACTGTCACCAAAACAAAAACGAATATTTATTTTTTATTTTGCATCCATTCTTCAAACTGCTTGACCTATGGATAGGGTCACAGGGGTGCTGGGGCTTTTAGGCAGGGAAACTTTTATTTTATTTTAATTTACTCCTGCAACACAATTGAGATTCTTTGAGATTAGTGTAATGTTTTTATTCTAATGAAATTATTAATATATAAAATAATATTTAACAATATAATAAAAACTACAAGCAATTTCAAACTAAGCATCGGTTGAGCCAAAACATGACATGTCATGTTTAAACAAACAGCTGTATAGTCTCTGCACATTAAACTGGAGAAGGGGGAGAGGGTATCAATAAAACAATTACACACTTCACCTTTTGACTTCTTTATCTTGATGACCGTTAAATTCAACAGTACAGTTAAAGTGTACATAAACACAAGCTAATCATTCAGTAATATCCCTCCCTTCCCTTCTTTAGCTGTCTTTATTGCAGCCCATCCTAGCCGTAGCCATCGGCGTTGTCCTGGCTTTGCTGTATTGGTGCTTGGGCCCATTGTGGTAGAAAGGTACACAGTGCTCCCGTCCCGTCTCATTCCTCTGATTCATCCTCAGGGCTATGCATGACCACTAAATAATTCTCTCAGCTTAAGCTACCAAATACTGTCCGATCGTCCGCAAAATGCTTCTGTTTTCCGTCTACAGGTCCAATTTGTATCATAAGATGCACAATAACAAGTGTTTCTAATAAATCAACTGCATTTTGAAGGTTATTTTCCCAGTGTAGCTCTAAGGCATCCCGGCTTTCTTTGTCTTCCGCTGTACTACATCTGCTGTCCTCGTCTTGTGTGTACTGACCTCAGTTTCTCTGCATCATGTCCTTGTGGCTTTTGTGTCCCCGTCTCGGCTCATGTGCATCCCCGATTGTAAACGAGTTCCTGATAGGTGATGTCATCTGTATGTTTGATCTTGCAGGGAAAATGGATCCGGTGGATGCCCGTCGCTGCTGTGACCATTGCCGTGACAGGGTATTTGCTTTCAAAGACCTCAAAATAAACAACGTGATGAACCAGTAACAAGCACACGCACCATGACATGCATATCTAGTAAATGTTTCTCAGACTTGTGACATTTTGTATCATTTTAGTCTGTGTGGTGTTAGTTTGAGTAACGAGTGTTTAAATGCAACTTCTTACTTGAGTATTGAAGGCCTTAGAATAATAATGTCACAACATTCCCTCATTTGCACCATATGTAATAGATTTTTTTTAAATGAGAGATTCTGTATCTGACCCATAACAGGTATTTTATTGAACACTGTTGCTTTGCTAAACAAAAAATTAGTGAGTTGCCTTATATAACATAACTTTAGAAAAACAAATGTTAATGCATCCCTAAACGAGCACTTTCATGAAAACTGATTCAGAACTGCAAAGCCCACTGTAATAACCATATAAGTTCTTTACGTTTTAACTTGATCATATGTTTTGCGGCTTAAAGGCCTAAATCTGCTAGCAATGTTGTATGTCTTTGCACCTTATATGAAGCCATTAGTGATTAGTCTATGCACTGTACTTTATTGTGATAAGGATTTGCCATATTAATGACGATGATGAAGATGATCACTATTAACCTTGGACATTAGAGTGCTAATGTGTCCGAAAGAGACCTATAATAGAGTGTTTATGATATATTATGTTTATTACTTGTACAGAGATTTTAGGAAAAACTACCTGATCTAACATACATGATAATTGCAATAAATAAGCAAAAGTGAAGTTCAACCCTATTAAGTCCCTGTTTAATTTTTGTGTTTATGCAAATCAGCTGAATTGTATTTTGTTAACTTTAGAGTAAATTTGTTAACATTTGGTACAACTAAATGACAAAGGCTGTAAAAAAAATTATAATAAAGTTTTAATGCTTATGTAGGTTAATTTTATTTATAAATATGAAGCCAAGTTTGTCATAGACCTGCAGCCAAAGGCACACTTCTACGGTGCGATGAGTCATCCCTCCTCGACACTGCATCGGAAATATGAGGACATGCCCCGATCAAGAGAGTTCTGTCAATAATACGCTCCGTTTATTCTGGAGCAAATGAAGAGTAAGATCACCAGCGATGAGTTAAATATTTAGTAAAATTTTATTTTATTTTTTTAAGTATGTCAGAGCACCTACTGCAAAAATAAACATGGCTAACTTTAAAATTAGTCCATGTTTATACTCCCTTTTAATTTAAAAAGTATGTTATTAGAATAAACAAGCCATAATTCAATCCAATTGTACTTATGAGACAAAACAGTATAACTGTTAACAATGTTTCTGGCTGACTGCAACTGTGGCTATTATGCCATATTGAACGTCAGGCTTGGTTACATTAATTTTTAGCTTAAAACATTCACCTAGAACTGTTGAATTTCTGTTGACAATTATGATTTGATTGGCAGGGTTGTTATTGTTAACAAACTATTAAAAATGTGTTTTTAAAAATGAATCTGAAATGGTTGTTAAATTATAGACGTTTGCTTGACGACTGTCTAAAATAAAATAAGCTGAAGTTGAATTTCAAAAAATAAAAATAAAGCAAACATTTCTTTTTACAAAACGATAAACGAAAATGAAAACTTGAAGTATAAAAAAAAGCTAATTCAAAATATGAACTCTACATAAAAAAATACTAAAGTAACACTGGTCATTATAGTGTCTTCATTGTATCTACGTATATTCATTTCTCAAAAAGACATTATCAGGTGTTGAGCTCAGTCTTCACAGATAATGAACTGAATTGCTGATCCCGCATGTTTTTCATATAAATTCCTGTAAATCGGACTAAAAACCTGGATCTCCACTCAAGCCAAAGAAAGATGGGCCCTTGCTGTTTAGTCTTTTGATTTTGTCAATAATAATGAAAATGAAAGAGGGAAAGGATGCATCATGATGATGATCAAACATTTATTGATGAGAACACTTTCTGCAGGTTATGTTGATACGGTAGAAGGTGATAAAAATAGTCTTTGTTGTTATGAGTGAATGATTAAAGTATACGTTCAATGTATTCATTCTAAAACGCCACTAATTTGCTTTGTTCAGTGTTCAAACCGATTCACCCCAAGCATGATATAAATATCTTTCTAATTCTATAAGAATGCAATTACGGTGGTAAAGGTTACATGTAACTGATTGTAATTGGCATGTTATGTGTCACTTACCCAAATCCAGTTTTTTCATAATGTGTACAGCCTTGTGAACCTTGAGATAACCAGAATTTTTCTTTTTTGTATCTCCCTTTCACTCAGTTTAAAATCTTATTTTCTATTAGATTTCTATTAGTTTACTAACAAAATGTTATAACAAAGCAAATTAAATATGCCATATATACATGTGTTTATATATACATCTATCTATCTATCTATTTATCTATCATATATATATATATATATATATATATATATATATATATATATATATATATATGTTTTATAATTACTTTTTTAACAATGATCTTTTCAAGGTTTTGCCATGGAAGGTCCATCTAAGACAAAGATCTGGTGTGATGACCATAATGATGACTTGTGAATTTCTGGCCAATGGAGGCCATGTGAATATGTTGTACATGTGATGTGTGATGATGAAGAAATACAGAACAGTCCCTTCATGATTCTATCAGACCTAAGAGAAAAGACTTCCACCCTGACCAGCAAACTCCTATATCCTGTCCTATTAATCTGTCTTGCAGACATGTTTCCGGCCCTCCATTTTATATGAATGAGATGTTTTCATTAGATGTGAAATAGGTTATGCATGTTGGGTTTCGGGTGAAAGTAGAAGAACCAGGTGTTTCCCAAACTGGCTGCATGGTGAACCTTCAAACTGAATTCACTGTAGATGCCAGGCAAGCTGGTGAAGGAGAACTTAATATGTATGCTCAGGTACTAATACAGTGAAATATTTAATTATTATTATTATTTACATTTAAATGAAAAGCAATTGTGATTTGACTTCTTCACAGAGAACAGATGGAGAGTGTATAGATGTTATTGTTGCCTCTGAACAATCTGGTGTCTTTGTCCTATATCCCTTCATCACCATTGCTGTGGCTTGTGGAGGAGTCATGGTTCCCGGCAGTCCTTTCATTGTGAGTGCATATATTTATCTTTAAAATAGTGTTAAATATGCTATTTGGAGTCCATATGAACCATGTGAAGATATAAGTGTGTGATGAACAACAACTAATGCACATTCAGATGCATTTCATTTACATGGTCTAATTTTCCCCAATTTGGTTTGCATTTTGTTGCATTAATGTTCCAGCATCTCTTGACTTACTGAAATTCCATTTCATCTGGCGGTGGCTTTAAACCTGTCTGGTGAAGATGTACTGCTGTGTAATGCTGCAGCCAGAGCAGGAATGTAATAGGATGTTTATTACTCTATTTGTACTGGCATTCACTGTGTCAAGAGGGAATGAAACTGCTTATTGAAATCAAATGTGAGAAAACGTGTATTAAAAAATGAGCCATCGAGCACTGAAATATATAACTGTAGTTTTAGGTTCTTTTGGTGTGCTGTAGGATTTTGTATGATCTCTGTGTTATTAATGTTTCAGGTAACACTTCGCAGGATTAAGATTACACCAGGTAGCCCAGTCTGGTTTAAACCAGATGGAACGGAAATGTATTACTCTGGTGAGTTTAACGGAAATTAAAATTAAAATTGGACCATTTATTAACCATGATGTTATTCCAGACCTGTATGATGGTATTTGTACAGTGGAGTGAAGAATCTTCATTTTTTTTTTTTTTTTTTGGAACAATGAGTTTTCTGATATTTATGTTGCAGATATTTTTGATTTTATGTTATCTGATTGTGTGAAGATGACGAGATGGACCTTGATGAAGAATTTCTAGAGAACGTATGGTCTGGTGGTCATTGAGACATGAAACATCCCTGGAGATGCCATGAAGGTATCAAGTCTTACATTTTGTGAATCCACTCAAAGTACTTGAACAGTCAAGTGTCAGATGTTGTATGTTTCTTCAGGTAAGGGCTCATGGTCCAGGCCTACAGAAAAGGTTCCCTTTGTGAAAAGGCTGAGTTTATCATTGATGCAGTGCAGGTAGAGGAAGACTTACCATAAGAGTGGATGGACCCTGTGACTTTACACTATGATGTCTGGACAATCAAGATGGCAATTGTAAAGTGTTTTATCTCCACACAGAATATGGGATGTACAAAATAAATGTCCTTTTTGACAACTCTCACATTAACTGGCTCTCTATTCCAATCTATTGTACAGAAGCCAATTGACCTCTCTATGGTTTTGGTAACAGGCTTTTGTCTGTTACAGGTGAAAGTTGGTAAAACTTACATTGTAAATATAGACTGTGCAATGGTAGGATCTGGAGCTCCATCTGTGCAGTCTGTCTCCGACTCAGGAGTCGTGGTCCAAACCGAAGTGAAGGAGAATGAAGATGGCACCTACACAGCTGTTTTGTGCCTCTTAATACATTGATTCTAAAAATATGGAATGTTATGGTGGATCCAAAGGTCTACAAAAGCCATGTGAATGTGAGCAGACAAGGTTAAAAGACCCCTATTTGTCACATTGCCATTGGTTTGAATTTGGATTCTATTTGTTTTCTTGATAGTCTTCTCATCCACTCTGTTGTTTTAGGCGTTGTGGTTGGTGATCAGGAAACTGACACATGTCAAATTGTTGCAAATGGTTTGGGTTTTCAAAAGGCCTTACTGGACATCCTGATGCATTTCGTGTATACACCAGGTAAGGTAGAAGTTAATTTCAGGTAAGCATTCAGAGCAAAAAATGACTGACAACCCAATTTGATCCATAAAGTTTCTCTTTCTCAGCAGATCTTAGGTTGATGATCTGGACATAACAGTGGAGGGTCTGTCTGGGTGTCAGGTGACAGCGGTGAAGGCATGTATAATGTGGAATATACTCCTTCAGTGCCTGGTGACTATAAGATCACCATTACCTGGAGAGAACAGCTGTACAGGTAAGCTTTACATTACGAGAAACAATTCATATTTGATTTTATTTTATTTACTGCAGTCACTTTCAATTAAATAATATGTAGTCATTACAGTAGTCATTTCAAATCTAGGTATGATCAAGTTGTTTTTACTAGGTACCGTTTAGGTCATTAAAGGGGGGGTGAAATGCTTGTTTTCATTCAATATCCTGTTAATCTTGAGTACATATAGAGTAGTACTGCATCCTTCATAAATCCAAAAAGTCTTTAGTTTTATTATATTCATAAGAGAAAGATAGTCTGTACCGATTTTTCCCAGAAAAACACGAGCGTCTGGAGGCGTGACGTGTGGGCGGAGCTAAAGAATCACGAGCGCCAGTAGGCTTTTGCGTTGAGAGCATGTGGAAGCTGTGACATTACCGTGAGGGAAAACCCATCATCCAAAACAAACCATGGCTTACAGTCAGATTCAGCCGTTTATTTATGATCCAGAATCAGATCCAGAGGCTGAAACTGAACGAAAGCAGCAGCAGCAACGACTCGCTCCGAGCGGGGCTCGAACCCAGGTCTCTGGCATGGGAGGGGACGCACTAACAAGGAGGCAGAGATATTTGAAGCAGTTTTACTCACCGCCTGTGGTTCCAACACACGATCGTGACCCTTTTTCCTTGGGATTGCATCATCCTTAAGAAATAAACGATACGCAAATCCGTCGTCAAACTGGTCCTTGTTTGTAAAACAAGCATCTTCGAAATGCAGGGAACAAACAAAAACACTTGCACAACTCCGTTGATGCTCTGTAAAAATAAACTCCATCCACTGGTCCCTTAATGCTGTTTCTCTTTTGGTAATCTGTGCAGGGTTGTCTTGCCCTGGCAACCAAAAACACACTCCTTTTGTGACTTTTCGCGACGCTCTCGCTCTAATCAGTGAATCGCTCTGATCAGTGAAATGTCTGTGCTCAGCCTCGCTATACGGGAGCATGCGCTCTTCCTGCAGACGTGCCCTAGGACCCATATAAGGAAATTCCGCTCCATCTAACGTCACACAGACCCATACTCAAAAAAAACTTTCCGAAACTTGTGACAAACCGGAAGGAGTATTTTGGGAACAGAAATACTCCTTCAAACGCACAACTTAATTTTTGAAACTTTGTCCATGTTTAGCATGGGAATCCAACTCTTTAACAGTGTAAAAAACTCAGTATGCATGAAATAGCATTTCACCCCCCCTTTAATATATATATATATTTTTTTTTAGGTAAATAGACTATTTTTATTAAGAGATTTGTTTAAATGATTTTTTTAAAGTATTAGCTGAACATATTTAAAAATTTTGTCTTGAATTTATCCTTAATATCTAGTTTCGTAAATTGTATGACATTTGTTACACACATTGTTCTCACCATGATAACTGCATTCCTGATGATATATATATATATATATATATATATATATATTTACTTAAATGAAACCTTAGTTTTACACAACTGCTGTCTACATTCGACAGGAAGTCCATTTCATGCATCAGTGAATGATTTTTCAAGTAATGCAGCCTCTGGAGTCTGTCTGCAGTCTGGGATTTGTGTATCTACAAATACTGATACTCGTGGTAAGTATTTGTTATTTTTTCTTGAGATTAAATGGGTCCAACACAAAAAGTCTTGTCTGCACATTTGGCTGAGTGACCGAGATCACATACAATGAAGATGGGATTTCAGACAGAGATTCCTTCATAGATCCCCAGACTCCTCGTGGAAGCAGCAGGTTAGACAATCTTTTTTCAAAGTAAAGCATGATATTATATGATAATTATCTGAACACCTTAAAAGCAGAATACCTTCCAAAAGCTGATTGTGCCTTTATTCTCTACTCTTTTGGATCTCGCCCAATTATGGCCAAACATACCAATGATGATTCCTGTAGAAGGTGTGTTTAGTATGAAGCAAACCCAATACACCCATTCCATGTCCACAGGTTCTTATTTCATCTTTCAATCTTCTTAGGTTTCATGCCATAACTTCTCACTCTGGTAGAAGTGATGAAGATGGCTTGAAAAAAAGAGGAACCTTTGAGTCAGGAGGGAAGTGTCGAGACATTTGCACCAGAGACGGTCATCACAGTGAAGGCTAATGCTCAGAAAAGTGAGGTTGAAATATTGCTGTCATTTGCATGGCAATAGTCCATTGGTGTGTATTGTGTAATTGTCAAAGCTTATACATAGCTTATACTTATACATTATACATAATATATATATATATATATATATATATATATATATATATATATATATATATATATATATATATATATATATATATATAATTTATTTATTAAATAACTGAAATAATAAAAAATAATAGTAGTATCTATAAAAGTAAAATGTTTTTTTTTTTTTTGTTATTGTTGTTATTGTCATTTTTATTATAGTAAAACATCACCGACGGTCCTGATTATATAATCCAAATCTATGTGGAAGTCATCAGGTATTGGCATAGATTTAGAAGAAACCTTGTTAGTTGTGGTATTGATTTTGTAGGCACTGCAAATCTTGTTGAAATGTTAAATAATGAGAACAAGACCAATGCCTCAAAACACAAGCCCTCCCCTGAAGGCCATCACTCCTCAGCTGTCAGAAGTCCCAGTGAGGAGGATTTTCAAAGGTAAGATGGCCATAACATTCCAGTCTCTATCTAAACTATATGCATTAATCATTCTCTCTCAATATCCCCATTCATTATTCACTAATTTGTGCTGTTTATCCCTTCATTAATTGTGACATGAATTATAGTCACCATCCGTCATCCTCACGCAAACCTCAAGGTTTTCAAAAAAGTGTGAAGTTTCTTCAAGGTTAATTTCAATCCATTTAATAATTTCTTGAGTCCTTGAGACATTTCGTACCCTGAATGTCATTAACATCTTCATTTTTTTTTTTTCATCAGGTTGAGGGCAGAAATATAATTCTTCTTGGTGCCATTAATCGAGCTGGGTTTATATCCTGTGATATAGTCCTGCCATCAGGTGAAATTACAGGTGAGCTGTTGCCAGGCTTCACTTGTTCATTTGAATAATCGTGGCCTCACATCATTATTTTAATGGTATTCATAGGCGAGGTGATCACACTGTCTGAAAGACATCACAACCTGACGTGATTGATAACAAAGACGGGACAGTCGTTCTAAAGTTTGATCTAAATTTTGACTTTATTCATCCATCCAACAATCAACATTTGTGATATTTATTCCATTAGAGCGGTTTAAAAATGATTCTTTCTCCCTTCTGCAGAACTTCCACTGCTGTATTATGCAAATAGTCTTGCTAAACATAGCATGATGGCCTATGGACGTATACTTCAGTTTTTTTGTGTGTACGCTAGCGGTCGACGTTATGCGCTCTTGAAATCTTCATCCTTGTCCAGCATCTACTCTATTTTTCTCCACAAGTTATGACTGATAAAAATGTCTTTTTACTCTTTTAAACAAAAACAAAGTAAACTTTGGCCTATTCTCAGCAGCTTTTGTTCCAGAAGTACTTTTTCCATTAATTTTTTCACATAGGAATTTTTAAAGTCTTTGTTAAAGTGTTCTAAGCCCTGACGTTTTTGACTGTTGCACTGTATGGATCATAGAGTCATGAATGTGTTATTTGTTCAAGTGAACTGGACATCACAGTTGAACTTTAAAGGCCAAAATTGCTAGTATGGCAACCCCAACGAACCTCAAACCAGTATTCATTATGTTATAGTGATCAAACCTTAAATCATGGTATTTATAAATCCAATACAGATGTAAATGTGAGACGTTCACAGGTAAAACTGGGGAGTGCAGTTGACTTCACGCTGGACATCATTGAAGAAAATATTAGCCAGCTCTCTGCGAGCATCTTGTCACCCACGGGCAATGATGTACCCTGTTTGCTGAAAACACAACCTGACAGCCATCTCGGTGAGCCACCGATTAATTACACACAGCTGCAGTTGGGAGAAATGAAATGACAAGCATTAATGAGCCTAACCAAATAAGGTTTTAGTATTTGACCAGATGCATCCAAGTATACCAACATCCTTCGTGCCACCATCAAATTTCTTTCAAAAAATACAATAATCTGACTCCAATTCTACATATTTTATCATTTGGGTAGATGTTTATATAATGATTGTTTTTATTTATTTTACATGTGTATATCATTTATTTATATTTAATTTATTGGCATTATAAAAAAAATTTGTGAAATTGCGTTTGGCCTTCAAAAAGCTCAAGCAAGTGTTCCAGGTGTCCCACTAATGACACTAGACAGCCAAGTCAAATATGAGTAATTTCAAAAGTATGCATTAATATCATTTTGCAGATGACTTTAATATTTGGTCCCGTGAGGCCGGAGCAGGAACTCTGTCTGTCTCATTGAGCTCCACTTTGACTATCAGCTGGATGCTTCTTGCATTGTGTCCTACACGTTTCAAGAGCCTGGTGGGTAATTCCTGTAATGCAGCATATGTTATGTTGCATGTTGAATAAAATTGTACACAACACTTTCACAAATATCTGATAAAGATCAGATACTTAAACTTTAATTATGTACGCTTTAGTAGAATGACAAAAGATAACGTGTATGATGTCCATTTGTTAATTGTGATCTTTTTTTTTTACTATATTTGAAGTAATTGTATTGAACGGGATGATAAAGTAATAATACCACTAAACATGTGAAAGTGAAGTGACATTCAGCCAAGTATGGTGACCCATACTCAGAATTTGTGCTCTGCATTTAACCCATCCGAAATGCACACACACAGAGCAGTGAACACACACACACACACTGTGAGCACACACCTGGAGCAGTGGGCAGCCATTTATGCTGCGGCGCCCGGGGAGCAGTTGGGGGTTCGATGCCTTGCTCAAGGGCACCTAAGTCGTGGTATTGAAGGTGGAGAGAGAACTGTACATGCACTCCCCCCACCTACAATTCCGTCCAGCCCGAGACTAGAACCCACAACCCTTCGATTGGGAGTCCAACCCTCTAACCATTAGGCCACGAATTCATCAAATCCGTTGCTGTGCTATTGTTTTCCCACAAAAATGATGTGATTGTGGGGAATCATGACATTTAGAGATCTAGAATCATTTAGAATAATTATTTTATTCTATGATAACATATCTATGATTAAACTAATCGTAAATAAAATGCAAACAAAAAGATTAGAGTACATTTTAAAAGAAATACTAGGATTTCAGGTTTTCTACTTGAACATTTCCAACTTTATTCAGTGTTACTTGGTATTTTTTGTAATTTATTGTGAATTTTACTTGAAATTTCTAAGTGAAAATTGTTTCTACATCTTTATTTTTTCATATTATTTCCATTATTTAATATTATTTCCAAAAAATGAGTTAACTATTACTAGCTGAGGAACACTCTCTGTCAGACATGGAGATAAACACATCTGACAGCGGTGCTGAGCCAGTTTTCCTGCCGGATGCTAGTAAAGTCATCTGCCATGGCCCAGGCCTGAGTAAGGGCTTTCTAGGACACAAAAACACTTTTTATGTGGACTGCAGTAAAGCTGGTGAGTGCAGCTTGACATTAGAGAGAATGTTAAGCAACTTATTTCACTAATTAATGTCTCAAGAGAAATGTCTCTAGTTGCATTTATGTTGTAGGACGAAACCTTTTATTTGTTGTAGGATGAAACCTTTTATTTGTCAGCATGCATGGCCCCACCGTCTCCTGTGAGCATGTCAATCATTCATATGAGCGGACATCAGTACAGGATGTACTATGCTGTCAAGGAACGAGGAAAATACATATTAGCAGTGAAGTGGGGAGATCAACACATTTCATATTATTGTTCTGTGAAATAGCTTCATATATGTATGTGTGTGTTTACACTACTGGTCAAAAGCTTCTGGTTGGTAGGGTTTTGTGTTTTTGAAAGAAATCTCTTATGCTCACCAAAAATACTGTAAAAAATGCTATTTTCTATTTTCATATATTTTAAAAAGTATTTTATTCATTTGATGCAAAGCTGAATTTTCATCAGCCCTTACTCCATTCAGTGTCAAATGATCCTTCAGAAATCAAATCAAAATGCTGATTTGGTGCTCACGAAACTTTATGATCATCGATATTAAAAACGATATCAAAGAAATTAAGTTTTTATGCATTTTTCAGGATCTTTAAAAAAAAAAAATAGAAGGTCCAAAAGAAAAGCATTTATTAACGTTTTATTTAACTTTTTTTTTTTTACAGTTTGATTGTCAATTTAGTGTATACCTGCTTGAAAGTATTAATTTATTTACTCATGCATCAAACAAATTCATCATCAAAAGATGTCGACATAACTGTGCTATAAACACAAATCCAACTAAATGGCGTGAAGTCAGATGGAATGTATCTGGGAAAAAATTTTTTGTTATATGAAATTGTTGTCATTTTATTATGACACTGTCTCAGTGTTCACTGGGGTAAGCAGACAGCTGACATGGACTTTTATGAAGTTACAAGGACAGACAGCACACTGACCGGCTACAGTATGATGTTGGGACTTTTGGATCTGTCATTTAAAACTGCTTGATTAAAGCTGACTTCACCGATGACGTCAATGAAGGATTAACCCTGAAGTAAGTTCATTGCTCTCAAATTGTTCCAAAATCTATTTGTTGAGTCAGAGGTCCGTTCTTATTATTTTAATGATTTATACTTTTATCCTCAGGTTAGGTTTAGTTAGATATTGTATTAATAGATATATGTTCAGATTAGTAAAATGTGTCTGAGTGTGAATGTATAGACCTTAAGGTACAATTAGACTTTTGTAGGCAGTGACACGGAAATGAAGCAAAAAAATGATGGTCATGTACACTGTGTGCACAATTATTAGGCAAGTGATTATTTTGACCATATCTAAGATCTGGTATCGAAAAGAAGTGTGGTTATATTGATCACAGAGGTTTTCTTTTTTGAATTTCAGAACTGTTTTTGTAAACTGAGCTTATTCTCACTTTAACAGGTGAAAATAAACGAGTGAGACGGGGAAAGTCTTTGTTTTAATTTAGTTGCATAATTCTGCACACTACTAGTTGCCTAATAATGGTGTACATGTAGATAGTCTCTTAAGAATGCCAAAACTTCACTTTGACTACTTAAATGTTCAGGTTTGAGGGATTTTTAACATTTTGGATTGACCAAGAGCACTAGTGGTACAATAACAAAATTAATCCTCAAAAATAC
Organism: Carassius gibelio; assembly: GCF_023724105.1. Lineage (NCBI taxonomy): Eukaryota > Metazoa > Chordata > Actinopteri > Cypriniformes > Cyprinidae > Carassius > Carassius gibelio. The sequence continues at coordinate 12,608,461 of NC_068393.1, forward strand.
AACTTGCCTGATAATTGTGCACACAAGTGTATACATTTTAAGTGCATGCATGGTGAGATTAGGTTACATGTATTGATTAGTCACAAACAGATGCTGCCAGACCCTCTTTGACTCTGACCTGTACAGATAGTGTCTTATAGCAGGACAACAAAAGGTATCTTGAAGTTTTACTTCATCCCCTGTGTAATATTTGCCAGCCATTTCAGCATTTCTGCCTGTAATTGTGTGCCGTGTTATTCTGCAGGGTGTTTCTAGAGAAAAACAGTTGCTATTGATCAAGATCTGGTGAATCTGTTTGCCATTGCTGCAGGGACTATTGCTATCCCTCTCTTTTTACCATGCCTCTTTTATGCTGTGACCATCACCATCAGTAATTTAGATTACTATTAAATAAATATTATATACATATTACTTTATGATAATTTAAATATCCTTCTTTAGAAGTGAAGCCCAACCTCCCGTTTTTCATGAAAATAAACCAAGTAGTTTTCTTGGATATAAACAATGAAAAATGTATGATGTGAAATAAGAAATATTTTCATTTTTAGGTCCCATCAAATTTATATATATATATTTTTTTTTTATCTGGTGAAATTCTGCAGGTGGATTAGAGCAACATTTATTTAGCAGTGCATTTGAGTGAGTCCCTTTAACACAAGCTTCAACACAAAGTTGGGTAGTGGTTTCTGCACTGATGTGGAGTGATCCTGCGCTAGTGTAACGTGAGGTCACGTGACTGCGGCTGCTGTGCCGTGTGCTCTCGTCTTTGAGCAGCAAACACTCAAGAGTCGTGTACAGCCGCTAAATGATCAAAAACCGACGTTTAAACCCCTCAGGCCTGGCAAGAGGTAAGGATGGGCACATACCATTATGGTATGGCTGCCAGGAAAAACGTTTATTTTATTAATGTGTCACTCTTACATTATTAGTTAGCAGGGAGCTAGCGGTTTATTATGATAGCTGGTTAGTAAAACGCTTCATATTATTAAAACATGTTCATGTTTTTTTTTAATGTTAGAAGTCATCAGGCACAGTCGCTGGACGTTTTTAACTTATTTCGAGGGAAACTAAATAATTACGTTTCAGAAAACCTGATTAATAAATGCCTTACTCATCAAAACAGCTAGCATGCTATTGGGAACCCAATTCTTTTTTTCTCTCTTTATTTTTTTTCCTATTATTTTGAATTCCAATTAATTGAGCTTCCTCACACAGTAATACATCATCTGTTTATCTCCGTGTGTACTTGATTTGTTAAAATATTCAGATTCTCAAGTGAGATCTGTATATATTTATGTGCCTTAAATATAGGGCTAATCAGTGTCTTTTTTTGCAGGTCTAACTATAAACCAACTTTAATATCCTCGCTTCTTCTGTGGGTCAGACCAGTCTACCTATCCTTATCAAATGGATAATGGGGACTGGGGGAATGGCAGGGTATGTATGCACAGTGCACAGGAATATTTAACAGTTATTGTTACAAAGGGTTTATTAGACAAAGTTGTGTTCTATGCAGAATTGCTATTGGAGTAGAATTAAGAGTAATTGAAATTCAGACATTTGTATAAATAGAACAAAATAATTAAGAAATTTTGGCTTTGATTAAACCTTTGGTGAACACACAATTTTGTATGTTTCAAATTGCAGCTATAAAAACATGTTCTTGAAAGTATGTGTGTATATGTACATGTATGTGTGTGTGTGTGTGTGTGTGTGTGTATATATATATATATATATATATATATATATATATATATATATATATATATATATATATATACACACACACATACACATATATATATACATTACAATATTTTGGACAAAGATCGAAGAACACTTAATATCCCAGAATACTATTAACTATGATTAATAAAACATTCCATATATCTATTCTTGGTGTGAACAGGCCTTTACAGATTTTCTTGTACTAGATGAAAAAAAATAACAAAAGTAGATTGCCAGTTAAAACTTCTAACTGTAGTTCAAACTACAATCACCATCATCGGCACAGACCTTTAGCCTGTTCTGACTTGGCTTGTTATATTTTCTAACTGATCAGGCTAAAGGTTTTTCCATAACACAATTCAAATTGGTTAAAATTTTCATAGATAGATGGACAATTCTTTTAGTCTGACCGTAAGGTCTGTGTAAACTTCAAATTACAAGCTTATTTTAGAGCATATTAAACTTTAAAGTAAAATGTCAAACCTTCCTTTTCTATTCCAGTTCAGCATCCTGCAGGTTGTCAGCAATTTGATTGAGATTCCAACACGTACATTGTTTCAATGAATGGTTTCAGCCATCCAAAACGAAGCTTTTTTTTTAAAATTAGCGCTTCTCCGGTGACAGATTAGCCCCATTAAAATTCTCAATGAACCTATTGTTTGATGATATGTGATGAACTGCATTACTGATTCTCCGCTTTTGTCCATTGCTTGTAGTTGACTCACCCAGTCACCCTAAATGTTGGAGGTCACCTCTACACGACCTCCATCTCCACTCTTCAACGTTACCCAGACTCCATGCTGGGCGCCATGTTCCGTGGAGACTTCCCCACAACGCGGGACGCTCAGGGAAACTACTTCATTGACCGGGACGGGACGCTTTTCCGCTACATATTAAACTTCCTGCGCACATCCGAGCTCACTCTTCCTGTTGACTTCATGGAGATGGACCTTCTGCGTAAAGAAGCTGACTTCTATCAGATCGAGCCTTTAATCCAATGCCTCAGTGACCCAAAGCCTCTGTACCCGCTGGACACCTTTGAGCAGGTGGTGGAGTTGTCCAGTACCCGCAAGCTGTCCAAGTACTCCAACCCAGTAGCAGTTATTATCACGCAACTAACCATAACAACCAAGGTCCACTCGCTGCTGGAGGGAATATCCAACAACTTCACTAAGTGGAACAAACACATGATGGACACCAGAGACTGTCAGGTGTCCTTCACCTTTGGACCATGTGACCACCATCAAGAGGTGTCTCTAAGGGTCCACCTCATGGACTATATCACCAAACAGGGATTCACGATCCGGAACACACGGGTGCACCACATGAGCGAGCGTGCCAACGAGAACACAGTGGAGCACCACTGGACTTTCTGTCGGCTAGCATATAAAGTAGAAGATTGACCAATTTATGAATGTGCTACCAAATGTGGTTGCTGCTGTTTCCAATTCCTTTTAATCTTTAGAAATTCCATTGTCAGTTGAGACCAACAAAGAGGGGGAAAAAAAAGAAATTTAAAGGATCACATCATGCAATGCAGAATATTTTGCAAAAGCATTAAAATAATATGATACAAATGCATTTGCAATATATATCCAGATAATACTCAAGCATCATTCAGTAACACCTTGACCACAAAAACAAAAACAAAAAAACAGATTCACCAGAAATTGTTTCAGGTATTCATTCATTCCTTCAGATCAGAAATCTGTCAAACATTGTGCACTATGTGCAACACCGAGATGTTAGCGTGCATGTATTTCAAACATATTCTTTAACTATTAAATGTCCACATGCTGTAAATTGAAATCACTGAATTGTTCATCAGTTTCATTTAAAAAGAAAAGAAAAAAGGAGTTGGCAAAAGATTTGTCTTATTTTATTGTACTATATTTGCCCATTTCAAAGGTAAAATATGTTAAATCTCAAAGGCATAGTTCACCCAAAAATGGAAATTCTGACATCATGTCACCCTCAAGTTGCTCCGAAAATGTTTGAGTTTCTTTCTTCTGTTGAGTATAACAACAGAATACATTTTAAAGAATGTTATTAACCAAACAGTCATTGACTTCCACTGTATTGTTTTCATACCATGGAAGTCAGTGGCTACTGTCAACTGTTTAACCAACTGTTACCAACTTTCTTTAAAATATTTTGTGTTTAACAGAAGAAAGAAACTTTGGAACAACTTGAGGATTTTAGGGTGAGTAATTTATGACAGAATTAAATTTTTTGGGTGATTTATCCTCAATTTAAGTTTTGTATTATAGAAAGCATATAGCAATGATGAGTAGTCCCTGTATGTAAGGGAGTTGGTTGACTCCAGTCAGTGGACCTATTAGAGCACACACATTATGACGTTTACGCCGCCATGTTTCCTGTTCTGTTCTGTAAGCGCAGTGGAAACATGCGATAAGACTGCAGTGTTGAAGGACAGCTGCTCGGATGGTGTATTCTAGCCATTACAGCTCATTTTAATAAGTGCATATTACTGCGCTGTGCTAAAGGAAGGGTCTTGCCGTTGACTGTGTTTTGAAAGATGTTTAGAAAAAGCCAGAACCTAAAATATGTATTAAGTCTTGTACCCGGAAAAAAACGTTTCGGGACGTACAGATTTTTGCCCTTGTTCTTCTGTATCGGGGGCGTCATGGAGTGGATCATGATTAACGTGAGAATAGGAAAAGAAACGTTTTGTAAGTATGCTAAGACATCTTATATGTAGCCTACACACACACACACACACACCTCTCTTTTTGAGCGTTTCTGTGCATCATTGTGCGTCCTCTTTGCGCAGACAGGTGCTGTTGCACTGCTTGTGTGCATCCAGCGTGAATAATAGTTAAATGTTTAAAGCAAAAATACTGTGTATCATTAATCTGAATTACGCTGGGGCACTCAATTGACATTACGCTTAGGTTATGTTCAAATAAATATATTATTCAGGAATATATTTATGTAGTCATAATAATAATTCAATTTTTATTATGTATTGGTTACATTATTTTCTGGCTTCACAGATGATGTCTACAGAAGAAAACAATCGGAGAGGGAATACCAGCACAAGATTGAGGAGGGCTTTGGGCTCACAGAGTCTGAAGCCAAATGAGATCATCAGAAAACACTGGAAATAAACCCTCACCATCATAAAGAGACTGAAAACAAAACCGCCTTGAGACTTTTGCACACTAACACACTTTTGATATCATTCAAAAATGGGAATTTTATTACACATCAGCTGTAGGGCAGCTGTGACATGGACTGTGTGATTATGAGATGCAGAAAGCTGCTAATGTTTGTTTCTGTAAGGAAAATGGCAATTTTTGTGTAAAAGTTTTTCCTGCAATAAAAATGTTTTGTGATTTTAAGTAATACACCGAATATTATTTTAATCAAATGAATGCAAAACTGAAGTAATAAACAATTACCCTTGTCATCTTTATAGTCTGCTCCTGGACTTTCATCATCTGTATCAGCTGTTAAGAATGACCTCTTTCTAGGTTAGCACATGAAAAGAAAACTAGTGTATTGTTTTCCCTCAAAATGAACAAGTTCAACCAGTTCACATGATATTTTGCCTTTTGATGAGCTAATGAGTTCCCAGATAACTTGCTGACGGTGCTGGTTCCCATTAGATATCATATAATCCCAGAATGGATTTAACAGGTTTTCCATCGAATACCTTTCTTGGAATAGATTTATAATATCTTGCATTCTGATTATACAAATATAAAATACATTTGTTTTAGCCATCAAAAACATTAACATGTTAAGCAAAACCTGTTTTAATAATAGGAACTTAGCATTATCAGCATTAATTTCCATACTTTTGGTTTCTTGGCTTCCATGACAATTCTACTCTCTGAGATTAATTCTTCATCATCTACTATTTTCAGTATCCCTTTGAGTTTAGGCACCACTTTACTGGTTCATGCTGGTTCACAAAATATCCACGACACGGTCACGAAAAAGAGTAAAATCCTTAGATCCATCATCGCTGTTGTGGTGTGTGAAGAAGAGAGAGGAGCGACACAGTCTGTCACAGCCTCAGAGTAAAATGAGACCTCTCTGCCTGTGAACCATTAAAAAACATTCATGAAACGGCTTTATCCCACTCTGTGCTGTCTTATGGTTTTTTAACAGATCACTCACCTCTCTTCCCACCAAAATAAAATGCTGTGATCCACCTTATGCTTCTGTTGTGCATATGCATGTTTTGAAATTGTGCTTAACTGTCTAAGTGGATTAAAAAAAACTTTGAAATCGATATACTTTGCCGTCTTCTTATGAATAAGAATTATCTTACAACAAGATGTGTGTTCCTTCCTTTTGTGATTTAATGAGACATTTTCAGGGAACACTGATTCGGAGAAACAGAGGGAAAGGGGAGAATGAACAGTGCTGGCCATGGAAATAAAGGACGGAATTCAACAGGAAATTATTATTAGTTCAGGAATCTTGGACTGCATGTTTGTATATGGTGAACTTGCCAACTCAAAATCAATGCGTTTCATCCATCTCTATGTGATGTTCAAAAGCTTTATTGTTAGAAATGCGGTTTGTTTGGGAGGTATCAGGATGGACTGAGAGAAGAGGGAGAAAAACTTCTGTCCCCTTGCCTTTGATTAAGCCGAAGTGAAATTTTCTGATTTTAATAATATCCAGGTGTTCAAACAAATGCATGCCAAGACTTTTAATTAAAAGGCACTTCCTCAACCTCCCTCTGGGTGCCATTACTTAACCTGATGGGATGAAGGATTAAAGTCAAGGAAAAGAAAAAGAAATGGCATAGACAAACCAGACAGTGTAACATGCAGATGAAGAAAAAGATTGGCAAAATTATTATTGCAGGCAAAGCATCTTTGTAGCAAGGTCCAAATATTATTCTGCATGGTTTGCCTGAAGCTCTACAAACTGTATGTAAATGCTTGTGTGTAAATCCAACAGCAGAGGCTGCTTTTCCTATAAGCTGGTCCATTTTACAGTTGATCTGTAGACATCTGTAGCCAGAGCCTCTGCAGGGAGCTTGAGGAAACCAAAATAATAGTAAATTAAATGAAATTCTACGAGTGAAGGCAGTAGACTAATTTATTCTAAAAATGGTACCTGTAACGTGGGTCTACCTGTACATTGTTTCTCAAGGACACAAATTTTAATAACAAACCGACAGACTACAACAAATATTAGACCCACTGCAACTAGAATATTAGCTACTCTTTGCAGAACACGAATAAAGCAGAACTCCTGAAACAATTACGTCATAGAGGAGAAACAGCGCGCTTCTTTAGCGCCATCGCCTGACAAATCAGCGCTCTGTGATGATTTTGAGTGAAAATCTGAAGAATCTTAATATAGCCAATGTTAAATGTAACTAGAACAGTAGCACATTTAGCCTATTGGCAACTGAACACATGATCAAGACAAAAATATTCAACAAATTCGCAAGGTTTGCAGGTGAGACACTGTGTGAATAGCATGCATTCTAATTCTGTTTTCAGGGGCATTCTGGGTGTGCAGATCCTGAGTGGGCCTGGTGGTAATCATGGATGATTTCAGTTAGTGTATTTTATAACTTGAATTTGGTAACGTCACGTCTGAGGGTGGAGTTTACTGAATATTGTGCATTATTGAAAACTCTAGCTAGTTCTTTCACAATTGGTATGATTCCCTTAGGACAATTATCTTAATTTTGCATACTGCATGTGTTGTAATTCTATTGCAGGGCGTGGAAAGGGAAAGACCCGCACTTCATAGATTTGAAAGATACGCTCCTCCCCTTATGCACAAACTTAAAGCTCTGTCCTCGAGCTTTCTACTAGTGGAAACTGTTCACTGCAGAAGGGAAAGAAAGAGAGAGCAGTAGGCTATTGTCGGAAGTGAAACATTTCAAATGAGGTAAGGATGACTGCTTTTCAGTATATTAAGCTTTGTATGCAGTTATGTGAGACTGTTGCTGCTTTTTCAGTGCCGAGTTCCACATGTTGTAGCTAATAGGAAAACAATTTTTTACATACAGACATGTTCTTTAGAAAAATGTGTGAAAACAAACCTGTTGCAGGTTGTTTGAAACCCTCTAACACCACAGTTTCAACATGCTATTTGCAGTCTCCATTTCTTCTTATGGCAGCAGCAGCCCCGCCCTCTTAGTTATTGTTGCTCCCGGGACAAACAAACGGAGATGCTCACTGTCTCACGATGACAGCTGTCAGTGGAAAAACCGTGTCTCACGATGTTTTTGTACAATTCTGGACACAGAAGAGCCACCATTCAAGTGGGAATGAAATATTCCATGGAGGGAAATTTAAAATGAATGTGGTGGTAACTCGAAGCGAGGGAATACAGGAGAAGCCTCAGTTTACGGTCGTCACGATCGCGGATGTCAACTGTTCATATACCAGAGTACGACTACATTAATGTACATTTAACTAATTTAAATATGGAGAGGCACTGAAAATGTAGACCTTCGTTTAAGTTTTTTTTTTTTTTATCCTAACAGTTACACTGTACATGACGTGAGAACAGTTCGCTAATTAGGTTTATAATGTAACTTTAACGTTAGCTAGTTATAGACAGAGACACCTTGCTGAAACGCAAGATAACATTAATGTTCTGTTGGAGCAGATAAAAAAAAATTAACTTAATTAACTTTTTTTTTTTTTTTTTTTTTTTGTTTGCTGTTTTGTGTGGATTTAGGAAATGTAATAAAATAAATTATATTGCCCATACTCGCAGGATAGCTGGAATCAGTGTTACAAGTACCACAAGCACATCGTTTTTTTCCCCCAATCTTGTAAACATCATCGAACCGATGAACGTATCTTCCAACCTTTCTCTAAGGCGCTGAAACCTACAGATGTTCGAGTTCCGCTCCTCGTGCAACTGATACTCGACTGCTATTGGCTCATCTGTGTTCGAGGGGAGGGGCTTACCGACACATCCAGAAACCTGACTGAGTCTGTTAACTTTGTGATCAAAGGGTCTCACCTGAAAAGTAGCCAAAACTTTGATCAGAATATAATTAGGTTTGGTTAATCAGTCTTTTGTATTGTAAATTTAAATAGTTTTGGATCTTCAAAATGTGTTCTTCAAACCTGATGAGTTGTTCTTGTTCTTGCCTGTGTTTTGTTTTTATTTGTTACAGTTTAGACAAGTTAACTTTTGGGGATAGGAATCGGGAAATTAGGTTATCATAAAAAAAAAAAATCTACACATCATCGAAAAGTTCTAAAAATGGGAACCACAATCACATAATGTTTTAACATCAAGGGAAGTCGAGGCCTAATGGTTAGAGATTTGGACTTGTAATCCAAAGTTTTATGAGTTTGAGTCTCTGCCGGCAGGGATTGTAGGTGGGGGCAGTGAATGTACAGTTCTCTCTGCCTTCAATACCATGACTGAGGTGCCCTTGAGCAAGGCACTGAACCCCCAACTGCTCCACCATAAATGGCTGCCCAATGCTCTGGGTGTGTGTGTGTGCACTTTGGATGGGTTAAATGCAGAGCACGAATTCTGAGTATGGTTCACCATAATTGACTGTATGTCACATTACCTTAATGTAACTCATCAGTTTCATGATAACATTTTTGCAATAACTGTATAAAGTCATATTAAAAAATTTATGCATTTAGCTGGTGCTTTGGATAGAAGCAACTTACAGTGCATCCAGATTACACAATTTATTTATTTTTTTAACCTAGTGTGTTCCCTGGGAATCAAACCCACAACCATTTGCACTGTTAATGCAATGCTCTACCACTGAGCCACAGGAACAGGATTAAGCATGTTATGTTTAGTTCATGTCATTTCTTCCCCATTGACCTGCCTCTACCTTTTAGGGATGTTTTTACACATCTGGGTGCCTGCCTGCATGTGGTTCCAATGCTCCCATTAATATAACATTTGAAGCCTGTTCTTTCCCAATGAATGATGAAGTATTAATCACGGAGGTGTTTTTCTGACTCTTCACATGCAGGATGACCGGAAGACTGCTCCTCCTCACTCTCTCTGTTCTCTCTGGCCTGCTGAGCTGCTATGGCTTCAGAATTTGTGCCTTTAATATTAAGAGTTTTGGTGATTCAAAATCAGCCGATGCCAAAATCATGAATTCTGTATCAAGGGTAAGAAGATTAACAGTACAGTGCTTTTTATTGACTTTTGTAATATGTTTATCTAATCTATCTTATTGTAAAAGCATCTCGCTAAATGTGTTCTTTTTTGCAGATTGTATCTCGCTGTGACATATGCCTGCTACAGGAGGTCAGAGATCAGAAAAATAAAGCCATCCCACGACTGCTTGCTGCAGTCAACAGGTAGATATTATGCAAATATTAAAAAAAACAAATCTGAAATCACTGTAACCAATCATATTTAAGAGCACAGTGCATAAATGCTGTTATCTTATATTTTGTTTCAAGACTTAATGATAACGATTATGACTATGTGGCAAGTGAACGTCTCGGGAGGACACAAAACTATCAGGAGCAATACGTTTTTGTTTTCAGGTATGTGTTCAGCACTTCTGTACATTACGGTTATATGTAAAGACTAGGAATGGGATCACATTTATTATTGTCTGATATTAGAAATGTTTTAATTTATCAGTATTAGTCGCTACTGAATATTTAATTGTGATGCACATTTAGATTTCAGATCTTTTTTTTTTTACTCACACAGGAAAAGCACAGCGAAGCTGAAAAACCAGTATCAGTATCCAGATACACAGAAAGGGGATGTAGATGCTTTTTCCAGAGAACCATTTGTGGTACATTTTCAAGCCCCTAAAACAGGTAAAAAATAAAACAGGGAAAACTTTATGCATTGATTTTTTTCCAAAACAAGTCATTATAAACTGAAGTTTGATGATTTTGGTCATGTCATGCGATCTCATAGTGCTTCTGTTAACAGTGGCCAAGGAGTTTGTCTTGATACCGCAGCACACCACTCCCTCAAATGCCACCAAAGAGATTGACGAACTCTACGATGTCTTTGTGGACATTAGAGCACGGTGGAAAATTGAGGTATGACGGCAGATTTCTAATATTATAGAGAGTATAATATCTTGAGATCAAATGGCGAGCTTAGCTTTTTTGTCATCTTTGCAGAATGTGATGTTCCTTGGGGACTTCAATGCAGCTTGTGGTTATGTGGCTAAAAAGAACCGTAAGAAAATCAGGCTCTTCACTGACCCGTCTTTCATCTGGCTGATTCAGGATGACGTGGACACTACAGTGAAACACTCGACTAACTGTGCATATGACCGGTATAGTAAAATACTCAAATCAGCATAATAAAATAATACTTTAATGCAATAAAGGTCAACCTTTTATGCTTGCTCAACATTTAACCATACTCTTTAATGGTTAATCCTCAGAATTGTTGTGCACAGAGAGCAATTTCTCAGAACAATTGAACCGATTTCAGCACAGCCGTTCAATTTTCCCAAGGAATTCCACCTTACAGAGGCTGAGGTAAGCCAAAATCAGCACTTACTGTTTTTATTTTGCACATGGTCATGCCATTGAACTTCAGGTTGTGTTATAGGCCCTAGAAGTGAGTGATCACTACCCCATCGAGGTGCTCCTCAAAACTCAGAAAGTGTCCTTCAAAGGAAACAGCAAAGCTTCGTGTCTTCTGCCAACAGTGTTTGTCCTGAACATCTCACTGCTACTGCAAATGATCATATGAACACCAATGAACCAGAAGTGGATTATTCATCTCACCTAGATGAAGTGGACTTTACTTTGCTGTTACACAGCTGTTAATGTACCGGAGCTTACACAGATCCACAACTGCATCTTCAGGATGTGCTGAACAGTGGATGTGACTTATGAATAAATTATGAAAAATTTTGCTTTGATTAATCTAAGTTAATCAGGTTTCCATAAATAGCTTTAGAGAAAATAGATCCAATCTTTGTAATAAATATTGTTTTACTGTGGAAACTTTCAGGAAATGTTGTCACACAAAAGGCCCAAAAGGACAAAAAAATCCACAGAAAAATGTATTAACACCAATTAATGTTTTTCACTGCCAAAAAATTTTCACAATTACATTTTCACAACTACTTGGCCAAGTATTTACTAAGAATGTACATCGGCATTCAATTTAATTAGCAAAGTCTTGCTTGGAGCAAACGGCAAAGCATCTTCCAGAATTATACAGTCTGATAACAGTGAAGTTAAGCTCTGTCCTGAAGGCAAAACAATGACAAACAGCCAAATGCCAAATCAATGCCACGCATAACTTAAATTTAATGTGAAAACCATTCTGGAGTAGATATTTAATAAACTCAAAATGCAAAATTATGAAAACAAACAGACTGTAAATCAAAGAATGGACTTTATTGGTGTCATTAGAGCCTTGGTTCACACAGATGAATAAGTGTGAGTGCTTAGTTGGCGTGCAGGGCCTTCCAGCGGCTCAGGGGTCCATGGCTGGGAATGTACTTCACCCCACAGCCATCAGGGATCACACGCTTCTCCGCCAGCATGTTATCAAAGTCGCAGGCATTGAACTTTGTGAATCCATATTTCTTGGAGACGTGGATCTAACATGAATATAATGCAGACCGTTAGCATACCACCTTCAAAAATTAAATCACCTACACGGTTTTTAAACTTCATTTTACATACCTTCTGACGGCCAGGGAACTTGAACTTGGCTCTCCTCAGAGCCTCGATCACATGCTCCTTGTTTGAAGCCTTTGTGCGCACGGACATGATCACCTGGCCAATGTTCACACGGGCCACTGTGCCCTGAGGCTTACCGAAAGCACCACGCATACCAGTCTGGAGCCTGAAGAGGAGAAGAACAAAAGATAAACTCACTCAAAAGTGGTCAAACAAATTCCATTTGAAGAAATAAAGAATGTTATGTCTCAATGGTCCCTTTAAGGGCCTAGCACTGCGCAGCTAGGCTCATACACAAACCAAAGACTTGCTGTCTGCAGCCTTTGCACACCACACAAGTACAAACAACCTGTCTAGTCGGCTTAATAAGCTGCAGGTAAGAGCCTCAGACCACACACACGCTCACCTATCAGCTCCAGCACAGGATAACATTTTGTTGATACGGATGACATGGAAGGGGTGCAGGCGGACGCGGATGTGGAAACCATCTTTACCGCAAGTCTTCACCATGTACTTGTTGGCGCAGATACGGGCAGCCTCAAGAGCTAGAAAATTAACAGATAAGAGGGTAAAAAAACGAAGACTGTATTGATCAGAAATTGTTTGATGCAAAATGTTTAAGATATGAACAGCAGTATTGTATGAAGACACCTCACCTTCACTGGACAGCTGCTCATATTCATCAGATACCATGTGAGCGCACATTGGGAACTCATCCACCTTAGCCTTCTTCCTGCCCAAGTCGAAGATCCTGATCTTGGGATCTGAGTTTGGGAGAGGAATGCGCTTCATCAGAACAAATCTTGTATTATTGGTTTCATTAATAGAGGCTCTTAAGTTTAAATCGTTATATTACATGCATTCGGGGGTTCCCACATATTTTGATCTGTTCATTTTTTTAGTTTGAGAACGCTGTAAGGATTAGAAATATTTCTAATTCACCATTGTACTTCAAAGTCAACTTACGAAACCCTTTAACTGTCACCATGTCTTATGAGTTTAACACGTAAAAAAGCTGATTAAACATGCTCTAAAATAAAGAAAGTCCATTTATAAATTCTCAATTTCAATGACTTTTTAAAAAGGACAGTAAATGGCATTTTAAAACTATGATTCTCCAGGCTGTGCATGAGCAGGGGATTTTTGGATCTACACTTTCATAAAGATACTGGACATGGGTTGTTTTCCATAGCTTACCAGGAACACCTCGACAGAAACGGGACTTCGGGTAAGGCTTGTTCTTACAATATCTGTAGCTGCAAGACAACACGGACCATTAGTAAGACTTAAAACCACCGTCACACGTGACTAATACTTAAGTACAAAAACGTAATGTACACAAAGCTGAACACCCTAACGTTCAATATAGCATCTGTTATATTTAGAGATTCAAACAGCCCAACAACTACAACTGCTCCTAAAGACTAACTTAAATAACAACCTAATTTCGGCGTCTAACTGGGCTTTCATTTGTGAGTTTCACATTAACAAACACTGGGTTTCAAGTGATCAAGAATTTTATAAAGCAGTGAATTTGAGTCCAAAAGTGTCTTAAGTAGACAGTAGCGTGTTTTAGTGTACTGTCACTGCTGAGTGAAGCACATGGTTAGCGGGCCCTGCCATCTTCACCACGACCGGCTTATAAAACAACAAATTTACAACTTACCAACGGGCTGGACGGCGGCCCATGGTTGCGATCTGTAATATACACAATAACAATAGTTTACAAAAACTAAATGTGTATTTATAAGACAGTAAATAAAGTGTTTTTTTCGACAAACCTGAAGAGAGCGTCGCAGCGCGCTCTTACCACGAACTCACCTAATGGAGGAAAGGAAGAATACCGAGCTTCCGCTGCGTCATAAATGCACAGAGTGAAACTTCTTCCGGTTCTTCTTCTTCTTCTTTTGATTTTATGGAGGGTTGCGTACCAACTTTAAAGGTGCATACCACCACCTACTGTCATGGAGTGTGAAGAGAATGAACTAAGTCCTCCTGTATCCTATTACATAACCCAATATTCTTAATAAATCTCATGACTGTATTTATTTGTTTTCCTAAATTTGGCCCGTCATTTAATAATATATTGAATATATATATTCAATAATATATTGAATTCCTGGCATCCTACTGTTTGTAATTATTCCATAAGTACCTTCCTTTCTTTTTTATACGCTTTACATATCTTTAAAACATATGCTCTATGCTACGGTTTCCTCTGTTAAACAGACATCAGATAAACTTGTGCTATGTTTCCCTATAATGTGAAAAGTATGATTTAGATTTAAATTTTATGTAGGTAAATGTGTCAAATAACCAATAGCTGAAAATTATTTTACTTTTCTTTAGTTTTTTTAACCTTGTATTAGTGCCAACCTGTATGACATGAGTCCCAGACTGCCTGCCATTTCCTATTGCATGCTTCTTAAATGAAATGTTTTCCTTCTGATCTACTGAGTTCAATGTTTATACTTGGTTCTTTCATTTTAATTGATTATTTGGGTATAATGTCCGTTTCATCATTACCTTGAATTTCCACGTGTGTACCCACATAAATTGAATTATTATTCTCATCTGTCGTAAACTGTATAACATAATCATGATTTCTGTTAAAATGTCAGTTCTATTTGTTTCCAATGATTGTAAACTCATAAGGACTGCAATTGAATCAGAGCATTTTATTACTTTATCAGGTCTAACTTAATAAACCTAATCTAGTGCCTTTAGAAATGCTCTCATCTCAGCTGTATACTGTAGATGTACCATCTGTTATCCTTCCAGTCTTCCTCACCTCAAACACTGGCACATAGAATGCAGTCCCTGTCCTCCAGTATACTCTTTGACCCGTCTGTATATTTGAAGAAATTAGTAGTGTGAGTTTTTTATATACTCATTTACATATGTGATTAAACTAACCGCTCCATCCATTTCCATTCATTTCCCTTCTGTTCTTATGTAATTTTATCTCTATTTCAGGTAAAACTAATATCCAAGGAGTAATGGGGGATATTACCACTAATGATATTGATATTGAGTCTAGACTCTAGACAACCTTCATTATCCCACTTCTTTATTTTCCATGCAACAAAATTGAAATTCAATTGCATACTACCACAACAAAATTAACAACTGTTCTGACTCTCACACACTTTTCAAGACTTTCTCTTCTTTTCTTAATTCGACTCTACCTCCTGCTTCATCAACTCTTACAGCCGACGACTTTGCTGTTTTCAAAGAACCATCAGTGACCAATTCTCCACACCGCAGACTGAGGATAACTACACAACGACTAATACACACTCTCTTTCCTCCTTCCCTCCACTCTCTCACTCTCCTTCTTCCATTTATTGCAAAGACACTTGAGTGAGTTGTGTTCAGCCAACTCTCTGTTTCTTGTACAGAATAACCTCTTGGACAGCAACCAGTCTGTCTTCAAAAGCAGCCACTCAACTCAGACTGCCCTGCTCTCGCTTACTGAAGCCCTGTGACTGGCAAGAGCAGCTTCCAAATCTTCCGTACTCATCCTGCTGGATCTGTCTGCAGTTTTTGAAACAGTTAATCACCAGATTCTACTGTCCACCCTCAGAAAGATGGAATTCTCTGGAACCGCACTCCTATGGTTTAAGTCCTACCTCTCTGATAGATACTACAGGGTGTCTTGGAGGGGCGAAGTTTCTTAGTCACAACTTTTTGCTACTGGGGCTCAGTACTCAAGGCTTAGTACTCGGACCACTTCTCTTCTCCATTTACATGACTGTGACGAGTGGGGTGGGGCCGAGAGACGTGGGAACGAGCGAGGCCGGTGGAGTGATTGGAAATCAGCGACACAAGTGACAGTCATTGGCCTTGAGTCCCACGGAGGAGATGGAAGGATATAAAATGGGAGCGACGACAGTAAAGGACGAGAGAGGACGGGGCCTGGGTTTTTAGTTGTGTTTGGTTCTTATTTGTGTGCATCAGTCGTCCGTGAGGAGCTGACGTGCTGTTTTGTATTTTGTAATTAAAATCTTATTTGATTGTCAGCCGGTTCCCGCCTCCTTCTTCCCACGAAAGAATTGCCCTATACAACATTAGGAAAATTAGACTCTTCCTGTCAGAGCAAGCCACACAACTTCTTGTCCAAGCTCTTGCACTCTCCAGACTGGACTATTGTAATGATCTCCTGGTGGGACTTCCTACATGTACTATCAAGCCTCTACAACTGATCCAGAGTTCAGCAGCGAGGGTTGTCTTCAATGAGCCAAAAAAAAAAAAAAAAAAAGCTCACGTTACTCCTCTCCTCATTAAGTAACACTGGCTACCAGTAGCCGCTCGCATCAGATTCAAGGTACTGATGCTATCCTTCAAGACGACCACTGGCATGGCACCGATATACCTAAACTCACTAGCTCTAACTTATGTGCCCTTCAGATGCATGTGTTCTGCAACGGAATGATGCCTTGTGGTGCCATCCCAAAGAGATTCAAAATCACTCTCACAGACCTTTTCCTGGACTGTGCTTAGCTGGTGAAATGACCTCCCAATCTCAATTCGAACAGCCGATTCTTTCCCCATTTTCAAAAAACAGACTCATCTTTTTCGCCAGCACTTGACCAATTAATACTAACACTTACCCTTTCCTGTCAATCCTATTCTTTGGAGAAAAACAAAAATAAAAAAACTTAGCTACAGGTTCTGTGCTAGACTACCTGAGACTTGTCATGGCACTTGTATATTGTGATTGTTTTCTTGTTGATCTGATTGCTTCTATTGTTCTCATTTAATTGGATAAAAGCGTCTGTTAAATGATTAAATGTAAATGTAAAGACTTTACCTGTTGCATATAAAATTTCCCTGCAATCATTCAGAACTTTCCTTACATGATGAGTATCTCTTTGTCCCTGTAGATTTAACCAGAATGCCATAGTTTCGATCTTTTTATAAATAATCGCATTTCTGATATTTTTATTTGTAATGCCATCAGACGTGCAATCTGGGTTGTAGCGACGGTAACAACTTTAATAAGCAAAGAAAACAAAAATAATGACATTATTCAATAAATCCTTTGTCATCGTTTTCCTCTGTGTCACCCCATATCATCGTGTGCGCATCATATAACCCAGAATGCACGTCTGATGGCATATGGAGTATTCTTACGAAGGCTTTTCATACCTGTTATGGACCTATTATTTAATTATTAATTATCAATTATTTTATTACCTGTTATTTAATTGGCAGTCCAAAATATCTTAAATTGTGTTCCGAAGACGAACGGAGCTTTTATGAGTTTGGAACATATGAAAACATTTTCATTTTGGGGTGGAGTGACCCTTTAAAAGAATTTTAAGAATTCTGCAGCGAATGCTGTATGGTGTAGAAACTAAAAGCTAGTCAATATGATTCCGTTATTTCCTTGGTCAGTAATAGGCTAAACGATTGTTTACGTTACAGTTATGCGCACACACACACACACACACACACACACAGATATATATATATATATATATATATATATATATATATATATATACTAGTGTAAGCATAGTTTTAGTAAAAATACAACATGTGAATGCTGTCAAAATTATTTTGTATGATTTGTCTCACTTCAGACAATCCTGGAATCGACACAAATTACGACAAAGCAGCCTATTTGAAAACACAAGAGGGCGACAAAGATTGTCAAATTGTTCGCTCGTTGCACATCGTCTCGAGGGAGCACTGTTGCTTTGTCCTTCTCCAGTCCGGATGTGGTAATGAAATCCCTCTTGCACAGTGACATCATATCTTTGAACTGTGGATAATGAGGACCAAATGCTCGGATGGTCATTGGAACCAATGAAATTACAAATGTTGCTCATACATTAGTGTAAAAATGACTTGATACTACAAAAATCCTGTTTCTACCCTAACATTTGATGGAAAGCCAATCATAAATATATATTTATATATATTTATATATATATATATAAATAATTTTTTTTTCTTCAGGCCTTGACAAAGATAATTTATAATCTAAGGAAACATCCACTCTATCCAAAGCTGAGGCCAAAGCTCTGTAAACAGTCTGAAATCTTCCTCTTGAGTCGCTCTGTGTTCTTCAACTAAATGAGGTATGCAGACATTCATACCTTAGATGGGACTGTGCACAGGTCAAGCCAAGTCAGATCTGCCTCCTCATTCATTTGAGTTCAGAACTGAGTCAGACTTGACCGGCAATTACTCCCACAGCAACACAGCCTGGAGATACGCAAAGAATGTAGGTCTAAGGCTTTGGCATATATAGTAATAATATTTAAGAGAGAGAAAAAAATAGTTTTGAGCAATTTTTTATCATGGATTTCCTATGGACACACACACACACACACACACACACAAATAAATATAATGTATTTATTTATGTTTTGACTGAATAAATCAGTCACAAACTATTTAGATTCGTTTTTTTCATGTGAGTTTACTTGACTGATGAATCAGATAACCTATGCAGTTCTTTCGTTATAACACGTTTCAAAAATCACATTTGAGGTTTGACTGTGTAATTTATGTTGAAGAAGAAAACATGAAACTATTTTCATGTCAGTTTACCACATTTTTTTTTTTTTTTTGCTCATAAATCAAAAACCGCTATTCTAAAAACCCATCTGACATTCCCAAGGTAAACATGGTGGTTTCCACATTGGTTTACAAACTGAAGTCATGACTAAACAGCTCTTTTATTGGATCATGATGCAAATATGCAACAAAACAGCCACAGTATTTCTTTATTATCTATTGTTATGATTTTATTCATTGTTTAAACCAAATTTGGTTTACAGTTACACAAAACATGACAAAAACTACATGATCCAACTTAGTGATTTTGCATCTAGTTTAAGCATTTTTTTTTAGTTGCCCTTGTGGTTCTCTTGATTAGTATATGGTATGATACTGTATGACACATAAGAGTGGTCAGAATGTATCATGGTGATGGTCTTTAGTTACAGAGAACTCACACTTTAATAAAGGTCTTGTTTCCTTTCATCGAACCACAAACTAGGTGTGGGGCTTCAGTTACCACACCCAAAGCCTTCACACATCAGTGTAGAAGAGCTGCACGGACTCATATAATGCACAGCATCAGCTTTTACTCTCAAGTAGAATGAGTTTTCACATGCCATTGTGTCTTGGCCTTGCACAGGTCCTGTGCAGGTTGCACATGCATATGCTTGTGCACATGTATATGTGTGGTTTAAAGGCATGTGTGCACTGTCTGGTAGGGTACATGGCGTAATTTCAATGCTCAAAAATGTGAGAAGAAAAAGAAAATGAAGAAGAGTGAGGCTCATGACTCATGAAGTAAAAGAGGAATATAAAACGTTAGGAAAGGGGGAACTAAATGGTATGAAAAAGGGCTGGGTCGGATGTTACTTATTACATCCCACTTTAAAATAAGATATTAACCAGCTTAATGTGGTTTACTAGTTTTAGATGGTTTAAACCTGACTCTCAACCCGACCAAGCTGATTTAGTAGATCGGCCAGCTGAAAAGTGACATCAAAACAAACCAACTGAACTTTTTTTTAATATATATATATATCATTGTTTGTGTTCATTTGATGATCTTGGATAATTTTCCATTCATCTGTGTGGAAAAGTCATAGTCTAATCCCTTCAGGGAATGTAGGCTAATGATTTCCCCAGTGATAGATTCAGGCAAATGGATAGTTATTTATCTCAATCCAAAAAAAAATATACCAAAAAAAAAAAAAAAAGACTAAGAAAATTCTAGCCCATTCTTCTTATGATTAGTACCTCAGGTGCAATGGGAAATGTTCCTGGTCCCAGTTGACCTAATAGGGAGTCACTGCAGTGTTGACAGTACCGGGCTAATATGGTCGTACTTCCTGGTTCTAGTGAGAACTAGCTGCAGCATTTCGGACCAGCTGGAGTTTGTTTATTAAACGCACAGAGCAACCACCCAATAAAGCATTACAATAATCTAACCTTGAAATCATGAACGCATGAACTAACGTTTCTGCATTTGACATTAAGAGCATAGGTCGTAATTTAGATGTTTTACACATGCTAGAAATAGAATTATCAAAGGATTTATCAAATAGCACACTTACACTCTTTAAACAAATGTGTTAAAAACAACACAACGTGTTCTGAGTGTGCTCAGTGTCACTTTACTTAACACATTAATGTGATGTTTTTGGTACGTGTCTTAACTGACAAGTGTTACTGAGCAATTCTTTTTACGTTTTCAAATAAAAGATAATAGTCTTTTCAAAATTTACATACTTTTATTGTGAAGAACCATTGAAGTACATAATGTTAACATGAAAATAATTATAATACTACAGTAAGTATTATTTTAAGTCAGGATTTAAAGAGACAGCACTGCTTTTAAAGTGAAACTTTTTGCAGTCAGTGACTGATGTAAGGTTAAATCAAATAACAAAAGAAAAAGAGAAATAATTTGACTGCTCTGCTTGCTGATTAACTTTTGTAGCTTGAATAAATTTTAATCAATATAGAATATGCATGCAATTTAGAGTTTACATTAAGATGTGTGCTGTTTATGGAGGCTATCTCTAACACCAAGCATTTCTATCATGACTCTGTTGATATTCTCCTTGATTCCTTCAACTCAAAAATTAAGAATGTTATTGATGATATTGCTCCAATAATAGTCAGTAAGAAAACAGACATAAATCAGTTTGGAGAAGATCAACAGCAGTTCAGACTATGAAGAGAAAATGCAGAAAAGCTGAGCGGATGTGGCGGAAGATGAAACTTGAAATTCACTATAGCATCTAAAGACAGACTTCATGGTTTTAATATGAAACTAGCCACAGCTAGACAGAATTTCTTCTCAAATCTTATAAACAGTAACTTAAACAACACTCGTACTCTTTTTGCCACTGTTGAGAGACTGACAACCCCCCCCCCCAAGTCGGATTCCCAGTGAAATGCTCTTAGACAGCAAATGTAATGAGTAAGCTTCATTCTTCTCTGAGAAGATAATCAATATCAGGAAGGCGATTAGCACATACTCAAGTAAATGCAGAAGTCAGATTTAGCCGCAATATCAAAAAGATACTATGTCTATTTATGAAGAAATTTATAGCAACATTTTGGAAGAAATAGTGCAGCACCTAAAATCATCAACCTGCTATATTGACACAATACCCACATCTTTTTTCAAAAACTGTTAAGAAGCAGATCTCTTAGAAGTGAACGCCTCACTTCTTTCTGGGACATTTCCAAACTCCCTGAAAACTGCAGTTGTTAAGCCCCTTCTGAAAAAGAGCAATCTTGATTTTTCTGGAACAACCAGTGACTACCAGGAACAGTCTGGTTGACCACCAAGTACCGATTGGTGACAGCTGGAGAGACAGTGGACAGCCCGGAAAGACGGCACTGGGGCAGTGAGGGGTAGCATCCAAGGCTGCACCTTCTGAGAAGAAGGAACCCACAAAGCTACGAATCGACCTACAGGAGATATACCCCTAGAGATTCCCGAGAGGGGTGGGCGGAAGAGAATCCCACAGGACAGATCAAAGGATGACGATATATGGCAATGAAAACATGACGACGACAACGGAATGCAAATGTGGCAAGATATGCAAGAACCGACATGGCCTGCGGATCCACCAGGCCAAGAAGAAGTGTATACAGAAGGAGGTAGAGTCACAGCGCACAGGAACTACGCCTGGTGAGACGCAGGAGGAGACAGGCCCGGAGACACCCCACAGTGCCGGAGCCCCACAGTGCCTGGAGGTGATGCAACCATCCGGATGCACACAGGACATCAGAACATCGTCGGGTGAAGTGGCCCCAAGCTAGCAAGGAGAAGGAGTGGTGTCAGTTTGACGAAGGTGCAGATACCATCTTGGAGGCAACTTCCAATGGGAGAGCTTGAGGAGAAGCGAGCAGCGAAGCCCCCCATACCATGAACAACAGAGCAAGTAAAATCCATCAGCTCAGGCAGGAGCTGAAGACCTTGAGGTAGCAGTTCAAGGTTGCAAGCGAAGAGGAGAGGGGACTGCTTGCGGAGCTACGCAGCATAATCCGCAAAAAGCTGATGACTTTGAGGAGAGCGGAGGGGCATAGGAGGAGGAAGGAGAGGTCCAGGAGGAGAGCTGCCTTTCCAGCGAAACCATTTGGATTTACGAAACAGCTGCTAGGACAGAAGCGCAGCGGCCAACTCACCTGCTCCAAAGCCGAGGTTGACCACCACCTCAAGCAATCCTACAGTGATGAGTACAGAGAGCAAGACCAAGGGCCCTGCAGGTTCTTGATCAATCCACCTGCACCAGCACTGGACTTTGACGGGAAAGAGCCGGTTGGAAGGAGATCCAGGAGGTGGTTAGAAGGGCAAGGGCAAACTCCGCTCCAGGGCCCAGTGGAGTACCTTACAAGGTTTATAAGAACTGTCCAAGACTACTCCACAGACTCTGGAAGATCCTGAAGGTGATTTGGAGGAGGGGAAGGGTAGCAGACCAGTGGAGACAGGCAGAGGGGGTTTGGATCCCGAAGGAGGAGAAGTCTCAGAAAATTGATCAGTTCCGGACCATCTCACTGCTAAGTGTTGAAGGAAAGATCTTCTTCAGCCTCATTTCCAGGCGACTGACAGACTACCTCCTGAAGAATTCCTATATCGATACATCAGTCCAGAAGGGAGGAACCCCAGGGGTACCTGGATGTCTGGAGCATACAGGCGTGGTCACTCAGCTTATCAGGGAAGCCAGAGAGAACAAGGGGGACCTGGCTGTGCTGTGGCTGGACCTCGCAAATGCCTATGGATCCATACCCCATAAACTGGTCGAAGAGGCACTGAACCAGCATCACACCCCGAAGAATTTCAGAGACCTCATCCTGGACTACTATGCCAACTTCCATCTGAGAGTCTCCTCCGGAACAACAACCTCAGACTGGCACAAGCTTGAGAAGGGGATCATCACTGGCTGTACAATCTCAGTCATCCTTTTTGCACACAGAAATGCAGTGTAGGGGGCCCCTCTCTAAGTCTGGAGTTAGACAGCCACCCATCCGAGCCTTCATAGATGACCTGACAGTGACCACAACATCTGTCCCAGGCTGCAGGTGGATCCTAAACAGCCTTCAGGAGCTGATGTCCTGGGCTCGCATGAACTTCAAGCCGGCAAAGTCAAGGTCCCTCGTGCTGAAGAAAGGGAAGGTTACTGAAAAGTTCCACTTCTCACTTGGCACCACCAAGATACCATCACTGACAGAGGAACCTGTGAAGAGCCTGGGGAAGGTGTTCAATTGCAGCCTGCGAGACGCAGCTTCCACAAAAGCGACCAACCAAGACCTGGAGACCTGGCTGGCCGTGGTGGACAAGTCTGGCCTTCCTGGCAAGTTTAAGGCCTGGATTTACCAGCACGGTATCCTCCCTCGGATCCTATGGCCCCTCCTGGTGTATGAAGTCCCCATTTCAACGGTGGAAGGTTTTGAGATGAGGATCAGCAGGTTTCTGCGCAGGTGGCTGGGACTGCCTCGAAGCCTGAGCAGCATCGCTCTATATGGGCAGAACAACAAGCTGAAGCTTCCCATGAGCAGCCTGAGCGAGGAGTTCATGGTGACGCGGTCCAGGGAGGTCCTACAGTATCGGGATTCCAGTGATCCAAAGGTTGCCCAGGCTGGGATTGAGGTCAGGACAGGGCGGAAGTGGAGGGCTACCGTGGCAGTGGATGACGCAAGGCTACGGCAAAAGGTGTTGGTGGGCTCAGTGGCACAGGGGAGAGCTGGCCTGGGCAGCAGAAGAACTCCTCGCTATGACAAGGCAGAAGGGAAAGAGAGGAGGTCTCTGATTCTGGAGGAGGTGTGTGCAGGAGTTGAGGAGAAGCGAGCTTGCAAGATGGCTGGGATGCGGCAACAGGACGCCTGGACAAGATGGGAGCAAACAGTGGAGAGCAAAGTCACATGGACTGAGCTTTGGAAGGCTGAACCATACAGGATAACATTCCTGATCCAGGCGGTCTATGACGTGTTGCCAAGTCCATCCAACCTCTTCTCCTGGGGAAAGGTTGAGACACCAGCATGCCCCCTCTGCCAGAAGAGAGGAACGTTGGAACACATCCTGAGCTGCTGTCCAAAAGCCCTGGGTGAAGGGCGTTACCGCTGGCGGCATGACCAGGTCCTAAAAGCCGTAGCGGATTCTATCTGCAGTGGAATTAGCCACAGCAAGAGCCTCCGCCCAGTGAAGACCACAGCTTTTGTCAGAGCTGGGGAGAAGTCAACACCAGCTGCCCGGGGCACCTCCTCTGGCCTGTTGGCAATGGCGCGTGACTGGCAGCTGTCAGTTGATCTGGGCAAGCAGCTGAAGTTCACTGAGGCAGTTGCCATAACAACATTAAGGCCAGACATTGTGCTTACCTCAGAGGCCTTCAAGCAGGTAATTCTCTTGGAGCTCACAGTGCCTTGGGAAGACCGTATGGAGGAGGCCAATGAAAGAAAGAGGGCAAAGTACTCCCAGCTTGTGGAGGATTGCCGGAGCAATGGGTGGCGGGCAATATGTCAACATATCGAAGTGGGATGTCGAGGGTTTGTGGGCCAATCCCTTTGCAGGGCCTACAAAATGCTTGGCATCACAGGGGTGAGCAAGCGAAGGGCCATCAAGTTGGCCACTGATGCTGCAGAAGTAGCATCAAGGTGGCTGTGGATCAGGAGAGGAGAGGCATGGCGTGTAGGGTAGTAGCGCTACCCGGACATAAGCTGGGACCTGATCACCCCGGCTGGGTCGCCTAGGGGAGGGGGTCTGATTGTTGAAAGACCCGAAACCCCCCGTGATCCTAGGTTACATCACTGATGATATGTCCAGGTGCACCAGACGGTGTATCTAAAATGTGATAACACCATTTTGAGCAATTATAGACCAATATCAAATCTTCCTTTTATAGACAAAATTATAAAAAAGGTAGTTTTTAATCAGCTGAACAAATACTCAAATGGATACCTGGACCATTTTCAATCTGGTTTTTGAATGCATCACAGCACAGAGACAGCCCTAATTAAGATAATAAATGATATTTGCTTAAATTCTGACTCTGGCAAAATATCAGTGCTGGGATTGCTAGATCTTAGTGCTGCGTTTGACACTGTCGATCATAACATACTTCTAGAGAGACTGGAAAACTGGGTCGGGCTTTCTGGGATGGTACTCAAATGGTTCAGGTCATACTTAGAAGGGAGAGGCTATTATGAGAGTCTAAGTAGACGTCCATGACATGTGGAGATCCACAAGGCTCAATTCTTGCACCGCTCTTGTTTAGCCTGTATATGCTCCCACTAAGTCAAATAATGAGAAAGAACCAAATTGCCCATCACAGCTATGCTGATGATACCCAGATTTACCTAGCCTTATTTCAAAATGACTACAGCCCCATTGACTAACTCTGCCAATCCATTGATGAAATTAATAGTTGGATTTGCCATATTTTTCTTCAGTTAAACAAGGAAAAAACTGAAGTCATTGCATTTGGAAAAAAAGATTAAGTTTTCAAGGTGAATGCATACCTTGACTCTAGTGGACAAACAACAAAAAATCAAGTCAGGAGACAGACCTTAGTTTCAGTAGTCATGTCAAAGCAGTAACTAAATCAGCATATAATCATTTAAAAAACATTGCAAGAATTAGATGTTTTGTTTCCAGCCAAGACTTGGAGAAACTTGTTCATGTCTTTATCACTAGCGGGGAGGACTATTGTAATGGTCTCCCCACTGGCCTTCACAAAAAGACCATTAGACAGCTGCAGCTCATTCAGAACACTGCTGCCAGGATTCTGGCTAGAACCAAAAAATCTGAGCATATCACACCAGTCCTCAGGTCTTTACACTGGTTTCCAGTTACATTTAGGATTGATTTTAAAGTACTTGTAGTGAGTTCGTAGGAGGAAAGGAAGAGGCCAAGGGGTCGGATGGACTGCTGACAAGGTATTTAATAAATCAAAAATAATCGTTACAAATACCAATGGTGACTTTTATTCTGACACTAGCAGACTCTGTCGGCAAACGCTTCTGGTTAACTCCTTCCGGTGGTCAGCAGTCCGTCTCTCTCTAAACTGCTTCTGTCTCTCCTGGCATTTTATACTCTCTCCACGCCAATTACTGAAACATGAGACAGGTGTTGATCGTTTCCGCCAAAACCACTCACTTACCGTTTGTCTCCTGATTTTCTCTCCCGCTGCAGACTTCGCTAAACCACGCCGCTCCCGCCACAGACCCATACTCCGGCCGGGGGAACAATCCGGCCTGCAGCCCCCCACCCCCCCATTTCTGGAGAGGAAGTCGGCCACAGCCATCTGAACACCCAGCCTGTGGATCACCTTGAACTTAAAAGGCTGTAGAGCCAGATACCAACAAGTGATCTTTGCGTTGGTATCCTTCATGCAGTGGAGCCACTGCAGCGGAGTGTGGTCTGAACAGAGGCACTCTTTTTCTATAGTGCTGTACTTAGCCTCTCTCTTTGAGAGCTTCTGGCTAATGTACAGCACTGGCCGTTCCTCCCCCTCCTGCTCCTGCGACAGGACTGCACCCAGCCCCCTGTCCGACGCATCCATCTGCAACAGAAAAGGGGGAGAAAAATCAGGAGAGTGTAACAACGGCCCGACACACAAGGCAGCCTTAACCTGGGTAAAGGCCTGCTGACATGGCTCTGTCCACTGGACCGTATCTGGAACCTCCTTTTTAGTTAGGTCAGTCAAAGGACTGGTGAGGTCCGAATAATTAGGAATAAATCGTCTATAATATCCCACCAGTCCCAATAACTGCCTTACCTCCTTTTTGGTCTTGGGATACGGACAGGTCGCAATAGCGGCTGTCTTGGCAATTTGGGGACGCACCTGTCCATGCCCCAAGTGTAGAACCCTATCCATGCGGTGCAGAAAGGTTTCCTGTGCTTCGAACAATCCAAATGGAAGGGTAACAAATTGATGTAATCCAAACGGCGTCGTGAAAGCTGTCTTTTCTTTGGATAATGGAGACAAGGGGATCTGCCAATAACCCTTCGTTAAGTCCAATGTCGAATAAAAATGAGCCGAGCCTAGCCAATCAAGCAACTCGTCAACCCGCGGCATTGGATACGCGTCAAATTTCAACACAGCATTCACCTTGCGGTAATCCACACAGAACCGGACCACTCACTTTTTCATAATCCTAATAAATCATAAACCATCTCCCACACAAGTAGTTCCAGGTTTCTCACTACTATGACAATATAGTCTGTGAAAGTCCATTTGTGATGCTCTCTGCCCAATTAGCATATACACAGCCCAGAGTGAGAAGCTGCGGTCTGCCATTACTGTTCTCTTGCTGTAGCTGCTGGAGATACAATGCCAGTGTCAAAGAGCCATTATAAGTGTTGTGTGTTGGGATGCACCAATGAACACCGGAGTCTCCATAGAGCACTAAGGACACGGTGATTCACTTTCATTTTCGAAAGGAAATGTCTCATTTTTTTTTTTGAAAAGTCCTATAAATTTTTGCTAACATTTTACACTGGACAAACACTAATAACAGAGCATTTTGGCTTATACCCTAGAAGTGGCTATTTCAACAAGCTATAAAAAATTATCTGTAGGGTATTTTGAAATAAAACATCATATACACACCCTGGGAACATCAGAGAACAATTTAAAATATTATATAAATGCATTTTATGGCACCTATAAATAGTTAGCTACTAGTCAAAACAGACCTCTAAGAAATAGTGAAAGTATTACTATAAATTGTAGCAACACCTCCCCCTTTACCTTTTTAAAGTTTACAAGTTTATAACAGTAAGCCTGGGGGAGGTGGGGGGGTTAGACTCATTTAAATGAGGTTAGACTCATTTAAACTTATGTGATCATCTGGTCTGGTTTTAGCCAGGTTTCTGTCAAACAGAGTACCTCTAGGTAATAATCTGTGATCATGTTATTTACAAAAAGTGCTTTCATAGAAAGGGATCTAATATTCATTAAGCCCAGCTTTATGATTTATTTATCTGTATTATATCTGTTTTTTGTTTAACATCAACTAAATTGTTACCCTTAAAAGTGTCATATGATGCGACTCAAAGTTTTCCTTTCTCTTTGGACTGGAAAAGCTGTCGGTCTTCCAAAAGAGGACATGACTAGAAATCAGTTGATACATTGTATTTACAACAATATTCCAGAACAGTTCAACCCGAATATTCAGATCTGCAACGCATTTTATGAAGGACGATTTAGAAAGGCTGGGCATAGAGGAGTAATAATAATGTACATTATGTGGAAAACAATGTGTTTTAACCTTAAACAGCATAAACACGTTGCATTACAGCAAACAGACAAAATAATGTTATTTTTAGCAACGTCAAATGACCCCTTTAAATTTGCTTGGACGTTTTTTTGTATTTGCTAGTTCAGGGAACAAACACAGCCTATAGTATAACATATTGGTGAAGGAGTCTCTATGTGCTGTGACGTGACGTGAGGTTTAGCCTGTCTGTCTGCTTCCTGACATAGACCCCAGTTTGTCAAGTTACTGAGATATGTCTCAAAGGAAAAAAAAGGTTTTGATAGTTTTAACATATAATCATCATCGACCCCCGTAAGGCCGTATTTATTATTAATATTGTTATGAATATCACATATTATATTAAATAACATTTAAAATATTCAATATTATAATATTTATTTAACATATAATTAATGAAAAAAAAAATTATATATTATAGCTTTGCGGGGCCTCATAGTTTACTGAACCCCTGCTTGAATGTAAAAGTGTAACAACTTGTACACAATTGATTTTTAAGACCAGGGACGTGGAAATAATTGTAAACTTTTTATTTATTTATATAATATACATATATATTATATATTTTTTCCCCAATACTTCTTATTTTAGTTTTTCCATTTCTGTAGAAAGACAAAATAGGTTTCATGATGGCACTGAGAAACATGATGAGCTGGCATACTGCACCACAGCATCACCTTAAACAGGAAGTGAAAATATATCCGTTGCTATGGGGATGACGACTATTTTGTAAATAACAAAAGCCAGAAAAGCCCGCTGCTAGAGTATGACACATCATAACTTTCTGTCTGCTGTCCTGCCGAAATCACCAAAGACGGAAGAATTCCATAAATTCCCCTCTCGTTCAGCATCTCTAGTCTACTGATGTGTTGAGGACTGCTTAACTTAAACCTGTGCCGACATGTGAACTACCAAAGTCATGAGATCATGTGATGTCATCTCGGGTCACCTAAAAGCACATGTCATAACGGGTGTATGAAGGGGCCCTGTCTTCAGGTTTCATGTTTTTAGTTCAACCTGGATGGCGGTGAAAAACTTCTACAGTATAAGTCACCATGCTGTGCTTGAAATAAACAAAAAAGGCAGTGAATAGTGGAAAAAACATACAATAAATGTTAGGGCTGCTTTAAGTAAACCTTTTATTTTTGTTAAAATCTTACTGCCATACTTGTTGGTTGTAATGGAAATGACCTTACAACTGAAGAACCATTGTAATTTGTGTAAGTATAGTCATAATTATTATAGTGTAGTAAAATATTATAGTGAATTTCGTTAACTGAAAGATGGACTTAAATTGGAAGTCGGGATCAAGGGGTAAAACAAAACAAATAAAGAGTGAATGAATGAATGTGCAAATTAAAGTGAAGGAGGAAAATCCTTCACAATATAATACACAAATTATGTGTGAACTACAAATTTATAGAACATGTAAATTGTGATTTGCAGATGTGTATATGTGTCATGGGAGGTTAATCTTAACTAAAAGAAAGAATCTAAGCATCGAAAAAGACAGTGGGAACAGGCATTAATCTCCTTTGTTACCTGGCCCATGGTGTTCGGAATTGAAATTGTGAAATTCAAACAGCTGTGCCAAGTGTTACTGCTCATTTCACAATGATTTGACACGTAACAGGCATGTCTATTCTGCACTGTCTTGCAGTCAATGTTCCCTTTGTAAATTAGCTGTACTGTTTAATGAGGACACAGCATAATTCTGCATGATGCATCTATTGATTTTTTTAACACAACATCCATCTGCTTTGCGATCAGACAGATAATTCACAGCCCTGAAGGATGAACTGTCTGGATTCTTATTTAGACAGTTTCATTTTCAGTCTAGTTTCTAAAGTGCAGATTCCCACTCTCATATACACGCATAGGCTACTCAGTCAAGCAGAGCCTGCTGATGGTGGTGGTGGGGGGTGGGGGTTGTTATACAGTCTGAGCTGCACATGTAGTGGACATGATAAACAAACACTGCCGTCACTGCCGTCACTTTCACTCAAAAGTGACATCATTATTTATCTGCCTAAAAACATCTGCTTGTTCAGTCCAGAGTTTCATCCAGTGTGATGTTATGAACATATTTGTGAATTATGTCAGAATTATGATATGCAAAATATGCATACAACATATCATCAATTATTCATTTCACAGTTGAGCACAACAGCATAATTTCTCATATCCCTATCATATCCTTATTTATTTTGTACTTATTTAAAGATATATTTGAAAAATAATAATACGTAATAATAAGTAATAATATATATATATATTATAGTATTATAATATATAATATAATATATATATATATATATTGTTGGAGCTATTTTGCACTTTGTTTATTTTAGGCTTAAGTTATAGTCTAATTTATTTCTTTTATTTTCTTGCTAAAAGTTAACTTGCTTTATTTTGCATTTATGCTTATTTGTTTGTTTGTTTACATTGTCGTTTATTGGTCAGGTGGTGCTATGTTAATTTGCATAAATAGGTCAAGGTGGGAGGAACCAGGAGGGCTGCGAGGGCATATGGTTTTTTACCACAGCATGAGAGAAGCAGCAGGAAATGTCTGTGAGCTTGCTTATATGTGTAAATAAACCTCAGCGAACTCATATTTTGCTATGGACATAGCTTATTTTGGTACCTCTAACCATGCGTAAAGCCTAACCCATGACGTAGCCTCAGTAGCCATTTGAGAAGTTTGGTATTATTAGTTTTGTTTAAGTTTATGGACAAATAGCCACTATATATATTTATATATATATATATTACTTATGTGTTCATATGTAGAATTTATTTATATTTATTATAATTATTAAAATAATTATTATTGCTCACATACTCAAAAAACACAAATCCTAGATAGTGTGAGAATGAGAGATTCGTCACTGATAGCTGCTATGTTCTGGACCTCCTCCACATTCCTCCTCCCCAAATAAGGACAGGGTTACTGACACACACTCTCTCTCTCTCTGCCCTTTTCTTGCTTGTTCTTCTTCTCTTTCTCTGTCTCACATATGAGGACATAATGTTCAACAAACAATAGCTGATGCACAAGCATTTAAAATAGATCATGGCTTTTATGTATCGTGGCTTTTAAGCTTTTATTTGTCTATGTATATTTGTGCAGATGATTGTGTGTTGATGCTGGTTCAGATTAGGGGAGCGTGTGTACAAGTGAAGCAGCACAGGGAGGATATTTTTGTTATTCCTCTGAGGCTCAGCATGATTTGATGAAGCAGTGAATATGGATGGGGGTCTTGAGGGTAACATTAGCTTTGCAGCGCCTCATAGTTTACTGAACCCCTGCCTGAATGTAAAAGTGTAACATCTTGTACACAATTCATTTTTAAGACCAGGGAGGTGGAAATAATTGTAAACTTTTTTTCCAACGTAACATAAATTATTAAAAGATTCATTATTATATATCTTGATTTTTTTTTTTTTCGTATTACAAAAGTATACAATCCAACAGCACGGAGACATTTCATTGTTTGTACCACTTAGTGGAGGGTATTTTAATTTTTTTTTACATCCAGGTACTTTTTGCCTACTATTTTATGAATACTGTGAATTCGGACATACTACTCTGTTCCCATACTGAATTTAGCCTAATATAGTAAGGAAGTTTGCGATATCAGTTTCAGCCACTGATTTTTAAAGTGTTTAAAAACGAAACAAACACCTGTCTTTATGAGTGAATCATTGAATCATTCAGTCATTCAGATACACTCAGGAACGAAACACCAATGTGCGTTGCTTAGAGACGCTAAAGTTGAATATATTTTGCCTATTTTCCCTATTTTGGAACCTCTATTTTTGTTGGTTTGTTTATTGCAAATATTACTAAATAATCTTACTTCTTTGTATAATGAAGAAGATATACAGGAGAAATATTACACTAACAATCATAATGTTGGTCTGAATATCATCTTTATATGATTCGACCAACAAGAGTTAGATATCTTCCCCAAATAAAAAAAGTAAAACAAAAATTCTACATTTGTCAGCCTATCCCATTTTACCTAAACTACTTACTTTTAATATCCTTACAATTTTAATTTCATATTTAACACATTTGCATGTTCACAGTTCAGCTGGTTTAATAATGGTCACAATGCATGCAAATAAATAAAATCTTTTAGTAAGTGTTTTATTTGGTTATTTGACTTTTTATTTCTTTTTTTATGTTATGATTTAATAATTCACAAAACCAGTTTGGGGAACTCTGTTTTAGATCATTAAACTGTATTATGTTCTGCTTCCCGAGATTAGGTTTTCTGATGTCAGTATCAAATTTACATCCTTTACAAGCCAGTTTCAAGAAAGAATTCGTTTCCACCAGCCGTAACATATCACTATGTACTGTAAGCATCCATGGTATGTCCAGATGAAGTAAACTTTGTACAATGCTACCACTGAGTAGGTATGAGAGTGTACCAAACCACATTCCTCATCTGTTCAGCAATCATCAGACCTCCTTCCTCACTGCAGCTCTGAAGGCCAGGCGAGCTTCACTCTGCAGGGGATCATCATTCTTTATTTTAGTGCAAACAAGTGATGTAACCTGCAGTCCACCAAAAGCGATGTTTCTACAGTCTTTACACAGCAGCATGATTTTAGGGTTGTTCGAGGCATGGCTGAAATAATCCATGCACAGAGGCTTTCTTGATGGAGCGTTGTTTAGTTCTCTGTGAGAGCAGATTTCTCTCTCTGTCTCTCTCTCACTCTCCTTGTCTCTCTTACCTCCACAAACACAGCTTACCATATATGGCTGTGTTTGTGGAGAGTAAAAGGGTAAGTGTGTGTCTCTGCGCTCAGTTGTGCAACTTTGCACCATCATGTCCCAGCACAAATGAGTGTTTGGGTATAAATTGTCATTCAAACAACTCTTAAATTAAAAAGAAACAAGAATAATTTTTTTGGAAAAGTATTGAAAGAAAATTGCTAAGAGATTATTTGGCTATGATTCAGAGTTTACTTAGTAGGCTTAAAGACATCATGAATCATGTTAGCCAGCGATGAAGAGAATAACATAATGTCTCATGAAGATATCACAATGTAAGACGAAAACCATTTCATGCAACCTTGCTTTCAGTGACTCTAGTTAACCGAATATGAACTACTATTTACCAACTACTGGCAGCACGTTGTTTTATATGTGCACGTTTGCAATACGAAATGCGCTAGAAGGCAGGGTGTGACGTAATGTGTAATTTGTCAAGCTTGCTTGCCTGTGCCTGTATCCCACAATGTTCTTAATATGGTCAGACTTCCCATTTGGAATGAATCAGAGAGTGAGAGAGAAAATAAAGAGAGAACATTAGGAAGAAAAGTGAATGTCTCAGACATCATGACCGCAGCTCTGCAGGTTACTGTGTCACGCTGACCCTTGTACAGTCAAACCTCCTGAGCATGTCTCAGCATCTTCCTTGAAAGCAACACAAACAGACGGCTGTAAGCTAGGAATAAATTATCACGTGCAGATGATGTTCATTGACTGTCGTTGTCTCGATCCCCCAAAACATTTAATGTCTGTTTTCACTTCACTGGGCCTCATTTTGCACACTACAAAGATTTCACACACAGCGTTCACTGCCAAAATGTCACATTTCCGCACCTCAGGAGTAAATATTCACTGTGAGTTTGTTTACTTTTCCTTCTTCCCACAACACTTTTGGATGAATGTAAGCAGACTGGAAATGAAATACTTGGCTGAAGCCAAATCCCTGTAATTATGGATTTGTTGCCTATTCTCAAACAATATTACAAATTGAACGTCCTTCAATTATGTATCTTACATGTTATGATAACATAAAAAAGAGGAACATTTTATTTAAATAAAGGCAGGGCCTGGCTCCACCCTTCATTGCTCAAGTATTTTATATTACTATTTTAATTTGTACAAATAACATATTACTCTTTGTATCTAACATGATTATGTTGGTTGCCAGTTAAATGTGGTGCAAACAGTATCTACCCTATTAACGTTAATCGAATTGTGTTTGAATAAATCTACCCTAATTAAATTGACAACTGTATTGTAAAAAGCATAGTTATGAATGTGTCAGTCAGCTCAAACACAATTGGGAAAAGCAAATGTAAAATAAATGTATAATCATGTTTGAATTTTGACTACAATGCATTAATGTCTTTAGTGAAATTGTTGTAGTAATGCACACATTGTTCATTTGAAATTATTATGTATATATGTATAGCTCATCAAAATGGAAAATGTGGGCTCTTTCTAAGATATTATAATCAATATGATTAAACATGGATGATTTCATATGCACAATTCTTTCTGCAAATGAGAATTTCTGTTATCTGATCTTATGAATTTACAGTGCTAATTGTTCAGTTATCTCTTTAAGTGCACATAATTTTGGCACTTCCATCATCAGCTGATTCTGTTCTCCAAGAAAGCAGCATTAATTAAATGAAAGCTAATCTCAGTCCAATCTCATCATAAGGATAGAGAGACAAAAGTGGGCATGTGTTACAGTAAAATATTCATAGACAGTGTAGGCCACACAGTAAAAATGCAATAGTTGAGTTAAAAATCAACAACTTAATATTAGTCCTCACTAACTTGTTTAACTAATTGTTCCTGTGGCTCAGTGGTAGAGCATTGTGTTAATAGCGCAAAAGGTTGTGGGTTTGATTCCCAGGGAATATGTATGCACGGTAAGTCGCTTTGGATGAAAGCGTCTGGTAAATGTATTTGAATTGGCTCATTAACTGAATGAGCAATTCTACCACTCATTTCCCCTTTGTCTGTCTGTAATCATATAAGCCTGTTTTCTGCAAAGTTGGACTAATCTGATCGTATATAGCTCAACTTCATCCAGCATGCACACAACTGTCCCAAAGTTTGGGGTCAGTAATTGTTACTTCTATGGAGCAAGGTTGCATTAAATTGATCAAAAGTGACAGTTACTATCTGTAAGTGATTTCTGAATGATCATGTGACCCTGAATACTAGTGTAATGACTGCTAAAATGTATCTGTGAATCACAGATATCTTGTTTAATTGAAATATTTCACAATATTACTGTTTTTACAGTATTTTATTATTAAATAAATGCAATGTGAGAATAAGAGACTTCTTTTAAAAACATTTTTTTTAAAAAATCATACCAACAAAAGTTTAGAACAGTAATGTAGATATTAATCAAAAAAAGTTATGTTTATTTAATCCTTCATATATTATATTATTCATTGTGTCATTTAAACTGATACTGGCTACTCAAAAATAAAAACACCATAGCTTCCATATAAATATACTTATTGAGAAGTTACCAGTTGGTGGTTGGAGGGAATGATGGAGTTGAAACGGAATGGCTCCTTGCTGCCAAAAACAGGACCAGGAACAAGTTAATTGACCAATTCTCTGAATTTTTTTTTTTTTTAGATACCCCAGGGAAGGACAATGTGCTCCAAACACCACATCTGCTCCCCTCCCAGAGTCACCATCAGGCAGTGGTTATACCGAAAGTTGCATGCTTGAGGACGTAAAAAAAAAAAAAAGAGATGATTATTCATTCATGAGAATCATCGAGAAGCTACAAGCCTCGTTATTTATATTGTCATGCTACCAAATCCGTATGACCCATTTTGTTTTTTTAATGAGGTGTGGCGGAATGAGACGGATATGAAGGGTGTGACTTTTTGTAAGTTTTTTTTTAAATTAGTTTTTTTCTATGGATCACCTTTATTACAGTGCTCACTGGTCACACTTCTTTCTAGTGGATGGTGAAGATCAAAGATAACAAAACTGTTTATTATAAGGTTTACTTAGCCATGCAATGCAATGTTCTGGTTGTTCTCTCTCTCTCTGTGTGTGTGTGTACTTCAACCACCTGTGTGATCAGAGTGACTGATCATACAGAGTCAACTAGAAGGCCGTTCTGTTTTCTGTGATGTGCAGTGAAGAATAAAGCCGCAGTATAAAGCACTGGAGCTGACGACACCCAGCCATTTCTAGAGCTTTCAGCTCTGACTCACTCTACTGTAATATCCTCTCAAACAGTAACAGATGGTACAGACTCTTTCACTGCCTTCAGACATGTTTGTATGTTTGTGGGTGTTGGTGTGTATAGTGTGTCTTTAAACATGTAAATGTTGTACGTAAGATGACTTTCCCCACACTATTTAACTCCACTTTGATGCAGATGTGTTTTTCGCTTGACAATGAAGAAGGACAACACAACACTGTCCTGTAATGCTGAAAACCTTGAGATGAAGACATCCTCTTATCTTTACCTTGTGAAGACGACACAACATAAGATTAAACAGTAGCATAAAATGTCAAAATGAAATGCAAAATACATGTGACTGACTTTGATATAATTGACTAATGATATAATTACAATAGAGCATGTCAAGGGGTGGGATATATAAAGGGAGCAAATGAACATTCAGTTTTAAAACAGGATAAATAGGCAAGCGAAAAGATCTGAGTGAATTTGACAAAGGCCAAATAGTGATGGCTAGAATCAGTTCTGTGGTCATCTGTGAATATGACAGACAGTTGCGGAGGTTATCAGTGGAGAGACAGTGAGGTGTTGCCTCTATTACAGTAACAGCTCTAGCTAAATATTTTAAAACATTGCTCCCTTTCTTCCCAACTTCATCCTCTTTATCGCCTGCTCACAAATTCACTGGCTTCCATGCCCCAGCACCTTATAAATGAACATGTGAACCCTTACTTCAAGTGGCCTCCGTGTTTACTTACGTATGACAATTTGTTACATGCCATCTTGTTATCGTGGATGTGGGTCAGTTCAGGACCACATAACAATCTGATATTGACCACATTTAGAAAAAAAAGATAACATGAACAACCAAACAAAAAAATCATATCTGAGCAATAAATCAGAATTAGAGCTCTAATGCTTGCAGTGTTAACGTGGTATAAATCGGACCTATGTCTTTTGGAAGAATTGTCTTGTTTGGATTACGATACAGAGTGTCCCCTGTATGATATGACTTGAACCTCTTAGCACAGTCCTTGAAGGCCATCAACATCACAAAGACAAAGAAAAGGAAAACACAAGAGTCATTTGTTTTGATTGGATGTCTCAATTCATGTACTGATTCAGTTTGATGGGATCTCTGTAGTATTTTACTGGGTGTGGTTGAGCTGAATGTATGAGATGCAATTTTACCATATTATGAAAAAATGTAGTTAATTTGGACAGGATTATGATAACCAAGTCCGAATATACCTGACCTCCTCCTGGAAAAAAGAAAGGTATTGGTTTGTTTTGGCCTTCATTTTGCTTCTGATTGTGTTAGAGTGGTGGTGAATCAGAGGTCAGTTATCATCCTTGTTTTTCAGCTAATACAGTTCGGTCAAAAACAGGACTCTCTGCCCTCCAATGATTGTATCCATCCTTCCACAGAGCCACACATGCCTGTGAAAAACATGTCGTATCTGTCACTACAGCTTCCTGTGTTAAAGAATTACACCCAGAAACGGATGGGTCACAACAGTCCCCTCTCTCTCAATCTTTCTGTCCTTCTTTTCTCTCAATAGTGTGACACTTCATTAAAGACATACTTGCTTTTTTAGCTTGGCACGTTCTTGATAAACATTATTGCCTCATTAAACTTACTACTATTTTGTCGGCGTATTTCATAAAACATTATTAGGTGAATGTTCAGTGAATTTAAACTGTTCAAAATGTTGCTCTGGCTTCTGTTTAACATGTAAAAGTGATGTATGTTGCTTAAGGTGCAAGTCTCACTTTGAATAAAAAAATGTTCTGCCTCATTCTTTTTGTCTAAACTTATCTTTGAGAATAAATTGCTCTCTTTTTCTAAACCAGTAAAACAAAATAGGAATGCAGACAAAGAATTCTTGGGATTACAAAGGGAAAAAGCAGTTTTCTCTCCCTACATTTCTCTTTTTTTCCCTTTTTCTTTGCTCTTGCTTGATCTCTTTGCCTGCTACTGTACTAATTCTGTGTTTACTGTCAATAAAACTGAGCATAATATTTTATTAGCCCATATATAGGCCCGATTTCTAGAAATGACAA
The DNA here is from genome assembly GCF_023724105.1 of Carassius gibelio. Taxonomy (NCBI): domain Eukaryota; kingdom Metazoa; phylum Chordata; class Actinopteri; order Cypriniformes; family Cyprinidae; genus Carassius; species Carassius gibelio. Next base: position 12,647,120 of record NC_068393.1, read on the forward strand.
CATTTTTCCAGTCTTCACAGTCTTCTGAAGGAGATTGCCTCCTTGTGTATAGCGAACATATGTTTTGTTGTGAATTGTGATATAGTGTTTGTGTGACTTCTTTATTTTATCTCAAATTCAGAGATTTAGGACTCAAGCAACTAGACATAAACTAAGTAAACAAAGTAAACTCAACTAAGAGATTCTGCATAAGTTTCTCAATTTAAATGTATATGTGTTTCTCAATTTATATGTGTTCCAATATTGCATTTACCTTGACAAATAAAACACACAGAAGCAGGTCTTCACACAATTTTTTTATAAATAAATAAATTGGTAATGCTTGTTTAACCTACCTGGGATGTTTTGTTAGTCTGAAGCATCTGAGGAATGGAAGATTTTGGACTATTCCCTCTTAGATTCCCGGTCTTGATGACATCTTTTCTTTGCATGTGGCTATTTTCATTTACTCTCCAGTGATATCTTTCTGCCTTTCTATTGTTGACAGAAGATCTCTGCCTGTCTTGTCTTGATCTAGTTGACTTGATCACACTCTAGGGAATGTGGGCAAGAAAAAACATAAGACAAATTATGAAATTTCCTCCAACACCAATATGTATTGGTGCTGGGTTAAAAAAAAACACAAATACAATGTATACAAAGTATAAAGGATATGTTAAGCATGTTAGATTAAACGCCAACATGTTTAAGAAACTTACTGTTCTTGATTGTGCCAGTAGGAAATATCAGTTTACATTTGCAAACATTCATTATGCCATGTATGTGTTTCTGTATACAAGAGATTGGAAGGGGAATAAAAAATACCTGCGTCAAATCCCATATGGTTCAAATGTTACCTTGATTCAGACTGGATTTAGTTAAAGGTTTGGTGAAGGCAATATGATGTCATCCCACCCCAGGGTTCTTTGATATATTAGGCAGTTACAGGCAGTCCCTTCTCTTTCCCTCTAAGGAATGAAGTACTGGGAATGTTTGCAGTCAAAGATAGTTACCCAAGGGAGAGTGGCTGTCTACGCCAGGTTTTATTGGTACCAAGAGGGTTATGGAGTCACATAGACAGGTCCATACTGGGCCATTAAAACATCTAGCTGAAATAGAGTAATGTATTAAAAACAGCAAACTCTTGAGTCTTTAATTATTAAAAAACGTGACATACTTATAGTCTCGCCTCTCTTCAGCAGCCAATCATTTTTTATCAAATGAGAAATCTGTCCCAAAAGTAGGTGAAATAATATTCTTAGACTATTTGGCTTCACTATAATAGTGAGAACATCTCTTACACAATGGCTTTTAGTGGTGATGACCGTAATCTGACCCCTAAAATGTACACAAAAATGTATAAGATTTAAATCAGAATGGGCTGATTTATGAGTTTCGGACCATTTCAAGTTGGTTTTTGAAGTGGTTTACCTTTTTTGTGAAGAATTTTCCAAAATGTGGCCCTCCAAAATACTCGCACGATAAATTATCTCACCAGGATATAGACCCTCATGACACATTTACACTCTGCAGTATAAAGGCTGGATAAAATCCAGTGTGTCCTGAGAGAGAGAGAGAGAGAGAGAGAGAGAGAGAGAGAAAACTTGTTCTGTGCCTTTTTAATGTGACATATGCCAGAGTGTTTTAGTCAATAAGAAGTTTTATTTATTTATTTTTTTTCACTGAGACAATGGTTCAAAATGAAATGCATATTATTACCTCTGGACTTGTAACATAACAGCTGGTGTTAAACAGCCAGCCGAAGCTCTTTGTTAAGCAGCAGCAGCAGCAGTAGTGTTCAGGCATCAGGCAGATAGAGCAGATACAGGCGCTCTGAACAGGGTGACATCATACCTTCACAATCTGAAGGCGCGGCCGCCGGTATCACGTCAGCTCGAGACGAGTAACCCCCCTTTTTAATACTTTACCAATTAAGGTTCTCGCATTAAGACCAGAGAGGACAGAAGGAGGCAGAGACGACTAAGCAGTGTCACTAGTGTTTTTTTTCTCTAGTTCAACGAACAAGCTTCTCCTCCAGGGACGCTCGTCCGGTCCGGGAGGGTCTTACAGAGATTCTGTGGTACAGTTAAGTTCTCTCTCTGCTGCCTGTGCCACACGCAAACTCTGAAGGGATACAGGACCTGTAATTACTTCAAGACACGCAGCTAAATGTAAGTTATAAATCCTCTATTCAGTCCTGCGAGGCATGTTTTGTCTTGCATTCAGTGTTTTGAGCCTGGGCAGCTTACTTTTATTCCGGTTTGCGTCAAAATTGAGTTCACTTAGGGGTTAATTCTTAACAAAAATCGTTGACGCACACTTTCACCACCAAACTGTTTGTATTTTGCGTAAATGTTTCTTGTAACGTGATGGGTGTCGCGAGTCCAGCTCGGTGTCTTTCATTTACTGGGTACTTTTAAGTGCCCTGCAAAGGACATATGAGGGCGTATCTATATTGCAAAGAATCAGAAGACGGGAAAAAACCAAACAAATGATTGAAATTAAAAAATAATTTATTTTGAAGGCTTTGTTGGCTCTGTAAATGCAAATCCTAACATTACTATTTATTTAAAATTAATACTGAATGTCATTTACAAAAAGTGTATAAATCCGATGGACTTCATTTCAGAATTTCAGAATTTTTTGGGGGCATCATTCGTAATCTAATTAAAGCCCCCCTCACCAAATAAGGGAAAATATGGAAAGGTCCGCGCGCGCCCTTCATCCTTTAATGTGAGAGGTGCGCGCGCCCCCCCATGCTCGAGGAGAATCTTGCACGAAACATCGCGACCTCACCTGGATGACATTCGTAAGACAGTAAGACTCGTACTGCTGTACATAAAACATTATGTTTACAGTACAACACAAATGTTCTTCCTTTTTATGGGAGTACGGGGCTAGTTGTCACAGGAGCTATGTATCAGTAACTATGTTTTGAGTCAAAAGTCCAAATGGGTTTTCTCTAGCAGTTGTTTTGTATGTTGGTTTAAAACACATTTCAAAACCGTCTTAAATTGGGGTTATTTTGGTGAATTATTTCCTTTAAAATAAAATTACTGTATCACTAGGCTATATTTTTGCTGTGTTGGTTAAATAAATGAGCACAATAAAACCACACTGGCATACATTCAGATGAGTCAAATATGAATGAAAGCCTTTATTTGAAAGGCTGGATTGTGTCTGTGTAGAAAGAGATAAAAAAAAGGGTGAGGGTGGGGCAAGGTGTCAAATTTTTGTTTAAATTTTGCTGCTCCATTGTGACAACTCAGCCCATATAGTGTGATCCCAGCTTTTAGTCAGCCCGCTTGCAATGAAACGTATCTTTTTTCCAGGGCAACAGTGGTAGAAATGTTCTTTTTTTTTTTTTTTTGTATGCAAGACTTTAAGGTATGTGCTTAATTCACTGTCAAATGTAAACATACCCAGAGGAATATATTCACTGCAGTGAAAATGTGACAACTAGCCCCTGTCATTTGCAGAGTTATGATTATTTGTGTTTAAAATGATATAAAACATGACTTGCTGCTCATATTTTCTGTTTGGTTTCCATGTGCACAGGAGCATAGCAACCCCACATCCTGTTGACACAAGAGTAAAACACCTTTACAAAAATACCCATAGTGCCATTCTCCCCCTCAGTGGGTAATCTGTGTTTTTCACTAGTGCAGATGAGATGTACATCAGTCTTTGCAGCCAACAGTTAGTGTGTGGGCTAACCACACTTTTTCAGCTTGGCTGAATCATGGCATCACATGCCATCTTCATTTCACTATTTGACAAGTATCTGTCCTCAAATGAACCTAAAGTTATAATGATTATATAAATGATTACATAAATGTTAGTTGAACTCACTACATTGAGAGCATGTTTTGATGATATAAAAGTAATGAAATATATTAAACTACTAATTTATTATTATTATTAGGTTTCCTTTAGACAATTTCACTATTGTCTGTAGCTGCTAGTTACTGTAGTAGCTGTATCCCATGTTACACATCAAATAAAAAAAGAGAACCTGCTGATTCTGATGATTCGAGTTCTTTCGTTAACTGTTACTTAACTTTTACTATCAATAAGTGTCGAGTGTGGAGCTATGAGGTAGGAGTAACATAAAATCACCCTGTCGTACTTCATATTTCCTGCAGGTGGCGCCAAACTATAATATGGCTGCAATAATGGCTTGTTCTGAATGCCTGAATTGTTTGTTCTCATTTTTTTGTTTCTGAGCAACTGGCCTATTTACATTTAGACTGCATTGTAGCCATGATAATATCACATGGGATTTGAGAACAATAGGACATTGGTGATTTTACTGACTGGAAATAAAGCCAATGAGATATAAAGTTATGCGAGGACTCTGATAGTTATGAATGAAGTTCATGATTTTGGGTCTTATGTGATAAAGTTTAGGCTGTGCTTAATGACTAGTCCGAGCATTTCTTCTGCTCATCTTATGCTCTGCTAGAAATATCAAGTTTTCACAGAGCATAAATATGAACGATACAGAGAAGGAGAGCAAGGGTCTAACACATTATGTGGTTATGTAGATGTTTTATGATGGGGGGCGGGGGAATTGGAGGGGGGTCAGGGAGGTATCAGTGGCTCATTACATGAAGGGCATTCCACAGATTCTCCTGGAGAGACAAACTCTGAAAAAAGCTCTAAAGGGAAACATTCTTTTTGGACTGCGTCCTCACACTGTTTTGGTCCACTTGCCTTATTTAGTCAAATGTGGGATTAATGCAGTTCTAAATTGTTTTGTTTTGTGACTTTCTCCTACAAAATGGGTAAAAGGAGGATGGAGATCCTGCCAAGATTTTTTTGTATGCACACCTTGGGTATTCAAACACCTCTTTAAACATACAAACTTTCTTACTCATCTTTTGTGAATTTTTACTTAAGTTGTTTGGACACCATATCCAACAGCAGTTAATAATTTGATAATTGGTGGTACATGAACACATAAATATGGCACGGAACTTTGCTTAAATTTAGTCTGTGCTACATGTTGATAAATGCATAGTGAAACAATATTTTAATATTCATTTTTTAAACATATGACAATGTTTAAAAAAAATAGGCTATACATAATATAAATTAACATATTTTTAAATGCTGTGTAACATAAATTGTTTAATTGAAATGGGTTTCTCACGTCAGAGGAGGTAGGCTTTACTTTGAATACTGATTTTGAGCGATATTTCGTGTAATGTTTCTTAGTCAGTAGCCTACATGCCAAGCAGACGCATTAAACGTTGATAAATCGACTAAATGAATGACACAATGACATAATTTCATTCAGCAACATCTTAAAAACCTAAAGAGGTTTTACAGAACAAATACACGTTTAAAATATCCACGTACTTCTGCCATGTGTCGATGAGCAACACAAATGTAATTACATACGTGTTTATTTTAGCCTGATTTCTGTCAATTCTTTGTTTTCCCTTCTAGTCACATAACTTGGTAAAGAAGAGCACACGAATTGTACAATTCCACAAGACTCCACCCAAAAAGCGAGACAGCGAATTAGTGCAGGAGACCAGAGTCGATAAAAATGAGTCAACACACACGCCCCCACCAGTCGAGCGCCGCCGCCGCTCCCCTATCCAACGCTTCTCTCTCCCCGGACAAGGACGCAGACATGCCCGCTACAGAGAAAGATCTCGCCGAGGACGCGCCATGGAAGAAGATCCAGCAAAACACATTCACGCGTTGGTGCAACGAGCACCTGAAATGTGTCAATAAGCGCATAGCGAACCTGCAGACGGACCTGAGCGATGGGCTCCGGCTGATCGCGCTTCTGGAGGTGCTCAGCCAGAAGAAGATGTTCCGCAAGTACAACCAGCGCCCCACGTTCAGACAGATGCAGCTGGAGAACGTCTCTGTGGCTCTGGAGTTCCTCGACAGGGAAAACATCAAGCTGGTGTCTATAGGTATGTGTCCTTTCAGTTCTTATTTTAATCGTCGCACTTTATTACATCTAGTATAAAGTTATAATGCAGTGACTCTTTGGAGTTTAGCCCTCTGTTTGTGGCATCCATTATGATCCGAGTTGTGGGCAATAAACAGGGCATGACATTTTAGGCAGGCCCCGAAATAACGGGAAAGAATGATGGAAATGAAGTGTGGCCAAGGACTGTTTTGTGCACAGTTGTGGCATTGCTTCTCAAGTTGCACGTGCTTTGTGGACTTTTGAGAACTTGTGTCTCACACAGACTGAAAAGAAGATATTGCTTTAATCGCCTTTGCTGTTGAGAATCTGACAAAGAAGTGATGAACCTCAGTCGCTCCATTCAACTGTTGTAAGCTAAGTCCAGCCCCGAAATGTCGTAAAGCAGCAGTAGACATCGTGGCGAATAGTTTAGGGTGGTTTAACACTAGTTTGTGTGCTGAATGAGTCAGAACTCGACTAGTGCACTAAAATGTTTTTTTATATATATATATATATTGATGCAATAAGAGTGCTGAAAAGGGTGGAAAACTGCATTGTTTCTCTAGCTGGGAATGTTCACTTCCTCCGCTCTTATTTCAACGAAGTTTTGATTTTTTTTTTTTTTGTGTCAGTTTTTGATTTTTATTATTATTATAATTATCACGCGGTTCGGTGGTGGCACAAAGCGAGAACACGCCTTCCTCTCATGAGGAGCACCGCTGTCTTCATCTGAATTTAAGATTGTTGTTGTGGGTGTCAATGTTTTAACGGAGAGATTTAGAACATCAAGTTGCACAACACTGCTTGTGTTCGAGATGTCGAGACACGGTCCCTTCATTCAGTTCTGGTTGTGATTGATTGATGACATACACAGGGACACGCCCTCTAGTTTATCGCTCATTTCAGTCACTGTCGGTGCAGAGTGAATCTGTATTAGATCTTAGTTTCACCGAATGCGTGCAGTCAGATACTGAATTAGATTTGAAATGTGTGTGGGTTTAAATGTGTGACAAATGGCAATCAACATTACAGCCTGCTTAATTTGTTTTACTAATAGTTAAATTATATAAATGTATGTTTAGTTTACTTATTTTTGACTTCCTTTTGGTTGGTGGAAATTATTTGAATAGAAAGTCATTTACTCTCATCTACATCTAACTGAAGTTCATTCCTTCAAGATTGCATTCATCATTTCCCCTTTATTACAAAACAAATTGCTCTGCATATTTAGAGAAAAGCTGGGTTATTGTAACACAAAATTGGCATGAATTTGAGAATGTCCCTTTCTGTTATATTGACTGCACTTTCGTGTCATAATCCTGTTTTAAACCTTTGGATTTCATGTGCTCAAGCTTGATTTATGATATACTTGACAATCTGTACAAAGATTCACATGATTAATGTCAAAAATTAGCATCTTTAAATTAAGTTCCTAGAAATAGTCCAGCATCTTTAGTTTGTCTTAATTTTTCATTTATGTTTGGGTTATTTACAATTTACAAGTTTAAACTGTTTTTTTGAATTTCAAGATTTTCATTTTATTCTGCCTTTTAGAGTTCTAGTAAAAAGAATGTATCTTCAGGAAAAACCCATGCTTTTATCAGCAGTGCCATAGCCCAATGACTGTAGATTTTGCTCTTAAAGGGATAGTTTCCCAACAGTGCCCAGAGGGTATAAATAAACGTCCTCTTAAGGTGTTGCAATCAATGATTATTCCGCAGTTGCTCAATGTTTTTACTTTGAAACACTTTCATCCCTTGTTAATTTGAGCTGGAGTTTTCTGGACTCTGAATTGCTCACCCACCCACAGATGATGGTGTAATTTCATAGTAGCATCTAACAGCCAGTAAAACATTTTTCACCATGAATGTGAGTTATTGCTTCCTCTAGGAATTCAGTATGCTATGGTAGGACTATTTGTGTTTTTCTGTTCATTGAATGCTGTAAAAATATTTTTGAGTATTTGTCGGATTTAAAATCAAAATCCACATTCAAATGCAAAAACGTTGCATTAGAATTTTAGGTGTGCATTAAACGTGTAGTATGGAATTTTTGGCCACCAGGGGTCACGCAATCAAAATAATAACATAAGACGTACTTTGATGACGTCGGGAAAGAGCGTAAGGCTCATGGGAGTTGTTGTTCATTGGAACACGCGCTCTGTCGCTCCCTGTCATTCCTCACTCATTCTAACTTAGTATTTTGACAATCACGTCTTTTCGAACGGAGAGACGGTTTCAACGGCAACAACATAAATAAAACGTTACTGCGCATGAGCGATTTTGTGGACCTAACTTAACTTCTGGTAGACTTCCAAATAGAATCAATAACAACAGCCAAGTCCCGCTAGAGTAGATATTTTTTGATAACAAACAAAATGTTTCCTGCGTGGATCAGGCGGACTTAATGAAAATGCAATTCATTATTTGCCAACAGTAGATGTTTTAAAGCATAGACAAAGCGTGAGAAATAGAGGTTTCCCCAGTAACAGCTGTAAACAAAGCAGAGCTGGTACGCTCATACGCTGCTATCAGGCATATAACATGCAAGTCTTCCTTCAGAAATACGGCGATATAAAAACACCTGTGCCTCGTTTTGATATTTAAACATATAAATGTAAGGGAATTATTATTATTAAACGTGCAGTACTTAACGTTACTCAATGAAGCCTTTTTGAAAAAAAATCAGTTTTAAAATTGTGGTGAGTCTCCAAAAATAAATAAATGTATGGGAAACACATCCCACAGCACAACCACCTAAGCCCAACTTCAGTCTACTCATCACCTTGTCTTTAACTGCGTTTGTAGAAGTCACTGCAGCCAGACCGATATACACAACACAGAGCGGAAGTTAACTTAGGTCCAGGCGCGTGCGCCCGATGAAACAGTCTATATGAATTATGAGACCCCTATCAAATCAATATTCCATCTAGCTAGTAGTAATATATATTAAAAAACACGGCCGCCTTTCGTTAATAATTATAATTACGTTATAGTATGATATCGAACAAGTTAGAGAACTGCATTTGAAGCTACTTTATTCAGCTAGATATAGAACAAATGTAGATTTACATGAGAGCTAGTCCTTCTGCGTTTTACACAAGACATCATCGTTTCACAAAATATACAGATACAGTTAGCTGAATGGATGCATACCTGTTTATCAGAATGCAAGCGAGTTCAGCATCTCTCTGTAGTTTCAGCTTGTCACGAAGTTCTCTCTATCTTGGAAATGCAACTCCAATATTTACCCGTGTCTTGTTTCTTATCTTGTCCCAAAACCATCTCGGGTCATTTCACCCGTACGTTTGCGCTTCACAGAACATGCAGGCAAAGCATAATCATGATCCATAACTTAGTTATTGATTGAGGTTTAAATACGAATATAAATATAAAATATAATAGTCTCAATCTACTTTTTCTTCTTCGTCTCGTCTTTGTTTCTGTTCACCTTTGTATTTGGCGGTTCCGCAGGAAGTTAGATAGACTAGAGGGGTCAAAGTTTATATGACGCCATAGACGGGCGACAAAACGGAAATAAAGAAACGTGCCGTGTCTTCTAATTAAACTATAATTTTCTCCGGATTTGAAAGTTCGTGGAAACTGTCGGGATGATGTAAGTACACAACTAAAAAATATATATAACATATAGTGATTCTGCTATTTTTAAAGCAGAAAAATTACATATTGCGCATTTAAGGACGCAGCCTTCTCAGTGGCGCACGAGATATGATGACGTTGTAAGTGTCGTTGAATTATAATGTTTTTGTAAGCCTATCCAGTTGAACACACTGCTGCGCTGCTGCGTTGTTGGTTACAAATTAGGGCTGTCACTTTTTATATTCGAATATGCATTCAAACATGACGTGAAATATCCGTAATCGAACTATAAATAAAATATCTGGTTTTTAAAATGCCATGTGTAGCGCATTTTTTACAGTCTATGATTAGACCGTTTGATTTTTATTTTATTCTTTGCCATCTTATCCAGTAGAGGGCACTCTAGACGTATTGTATCTTAGGCCCATGACCAAATCAAGCGAATAAGAGCTAGTTGCCAAGCACGTCTGTGCGCTCCGAACGTGTGTTCTCCACCGCGGGGAACATTATAAATAAAAAGAGAGCCGCACTGAATCCAGATCAAGTTGATAGACTGGTGTTTCTTGCAAACAATATTAAGAAATGAATTCGGCTAGGCTATATGCCTTATTCCTGCTGCTGTTTAAGTTGTCACGTTATTGTTTGTGCCTGTTCTGAATCGTTTTTTCTTTTCTTTTTTCATTTAGTCTAATGTTGCGGGATATGCATAGTGGCACTTCATAAAGTTGATAACCTGCTGTTTCAAACATTAAGTAAAAAAATTAAAATAATAATCCAGATATATAGTCCTGTTTATGACTCCCTGTTAAACATTTGTGATGTAATCTCCAATTCTCCATTAGGGGCCGTTCACATATCGCGTCTTTTGCGTGCTCATGTTCGTTATTTCCAAGGTATGTGTGCTCATAATGTAAGCTACGCGGTCGGCGGTGCGATGCGCTCGTTTTTTTTTTCTAAGGGTTGCTTGTCATGTAAATATTCAAATATATTCGAATACATTGCATGATATTTGATATCCATTCGAATTTGATTTTTCTCAAAAGTGACAGTCCTATTACAAATATTGCGAGAAGAGAACATCAATGTGGAGAAGACATCAAAATTGATACCAAGACTTCACACAGAACGCATATTTCTAGAGGGACATCACCGTTGCACTCGAGTCTCGCACAAGAGAATCACATATTTAGAAAGACATTAATGCAAGTACAACTTTGAAAAAACATATCTTGACACTTAATGGCGGCCCTCCCATCCCACTGCAGATTGTATTTTTAAATGAAAAATGTGTGATTGGTATTCAGCCCTTTGTATTAAACTTTGAATACATGCATACCTGATGCTGTTTTGTTTATAGTTGTTTAAAGGTGCAATAGGAGATCTTGGAAAATGCTAACATTAGCCTGATAGCATTGAAACCAAACGTCCCACCCTCCCTGCAATTGCCGTTCAAAGCCACGCCCCCTGAATGCATTTATGCTCGCAGACCAGAATACCAGAGACAACATTACTACAATAGGCTACATCAGCGTTTCCCAATTCCAGCCCATGTTCCAAAGTAAAGTTAACCCCTGCTCTGGGAGTAGGGAGCAATGAACAGGGTATAGAACACAGTTCATTCACGTAGCTCACTTCTTAAGAGTTGGTAATCTGAATCTTGTGTTAACTAAGTGAGACATCCAAAATATGTGTGCGAGCACTGGAATTGGGAACCGCTGGGCTACATCGTGTGTCATTTCACCAGCGAGAAAACTTTAAAAGTACTACAATCCAAGGAAGGAAATGTGGTTGTTGATGTTTGTCTGCCATTCTAGCTCTGTCTGCACAGCATGCGTGAATGCGCTAATGACTTATCCTGTCTGCGTGAACAGGGTGCGCAGAGGTATGCAGGTACATACATTGACTGGCAGGTAGGAACGCCATTTAAAACACTCAGACCGAGTGTTTTGATTTGGATGTACATTTCTTGGTCCTACGTCTTCCACAGAATATATAAATGCAGATAAATGCATTTAGACCAACTTAATGATTGCTATCGGGATGTGAAGAGACTTTCTTCCAGTATAACAAAAAAAATCACCTATTGCACCTTTAACCAACTTAATTGTAATTGGTTTATAAACATTTTTTTGAACATTGTGCACTATTTTTTCTTATGCTCGATGTGCCCTCTTGTTGCCTTAGAAGAAAAGCAAAAAGCTTTTCTTTACCCTAACTTAATTTTTTTTTAAAATTTGAATATATTTCGAATTTGGAAATTATTTAAGGAACAAAATTCCAATTTAGTTTTTCAGCCATTTTGACAGCCCTAATTCATAGAACGGTTTATATAATTTATCATTTTCTTTGCGAGAACATTATACTGTGTGAATGGACAGAAAATGATTAAATGTGCATTTGTGTGTGCTTGAATATGAGCAAGCATAAAGGTGGTATATCTGTTCCCCTGTCATGACAAGCCCCATATTTTACCCGTCTATACGAATAAAGAGCTGCCTTCCAAAGTTTGGAAGAGCGTGACAGCCCTGTATCGCTGTCTTCATCTGGGTGGTGCTCTTAAAGTGTGGAGCCTAGGAGGCGCTCTTCATCTGATGTGTTCATGCTTAAATGTGATGTAACAAAACAAGATCTTAATCAGCACTGTCCTTTAAATCATATTTAGGACACTTAAGAATATTTGATGCTACTCAATATCTTGACGTGATTTTAAATCCAATAATTCTGTATGAGTCCGGATAATGAATTTGAGTTTAATTGACTTATTTGAGCTTGTCAAATTGAGTTGCATGTAAGGACTTGATTCTGTTGTGAAGGCAGTAAGCGTTTACCTATAGGTGCAGAATACAATGACTTTATTAAACATTTGTGGCCCTTTGTGTAATTGTTCAAAGCCTCTGAAATGCAGTGAGCACAAGGTTCCAGTATATTGGTTTTGTTCTGACCACTTATCTTGAGTTTTTTGCCGGGTTTAAGTCTTTCCCTGTTCATCACATTCAATTGTTACTTTCTTACTATAACATCCACTTAGCTTTCCAGTGTTTTTATTTGTAGAAAGCATTTAAGGCTATTTTTTTTTTGTAAATCGAGAGGCATGCCATTATTTAACTGGTCCATGACCGAGGGAGGCTTCCTGATGTTCTTGTGCTTTATTGGCAATACCAGGATTTTCTTTTCATTTAAGTGACTGTCCTGTGCCAATGAAGTGCAACAGTCCAGCACTTTTTCAGCTGCCTTTTGTAGTGGAAATATTTTTTCCCATTCATTTTTCTCCATGGGGATTAAAAAAAACGAAATAAAGGTCTAACCATGAACCGAACCAACCAGCTCGGAGATTAATCTCAACATTACACTCTTTTGATTTGAAAAGTATCTGACAAAGATAAAAGACTGTTCTTAAACCTATAATCCCATGAAGCATTGCAACTTGTACTTGAATCAAAACCTGCTATAAAAAGTTCTAGCTGTTCCCATACTGTCCTTATTTGTTTAAATGTATTAAACGCAACATATTTGGAATTTAATGGCAAATATTCAAATATGAAAGTATCTATAGGATGTCTGACTAATGTCATGTGCAGTGATTCATGGGAATGCAGTGCTCCAAACTGCGACCAAAATGGTCGCATTTGCAACCATAAATATTAAAATGCGAGTGAAGTTTTTGCTGAGGTCGCCACTGGCGACTAGGCCTATGTATTTACATGTTATCTCTTAAAAAATAGCTTGTTATGCCTTTTTTCCTTTTTGTTATGTTCGCGCATTGAGAGAACGCGCATTGAAGTTTTAGTGAGAAAAAGAGTTTTAAACAGTCCTGATCTGCCGCGCAGCAGCGCTGACACATATGGAAAGCCAAGTGGACCAGAAAACGCGTGCTTTTCAACGACGTATTAATTTTAAAACGCCGTTTTCATAACGCCGCCAGGTGTTAAATAAGCGCCGTTACGCGATAAGTAAACGCCAGACGCCACCACGCGTTAAAATAACGCCACACGCCGACAGACGTTAAGTTAACGCGACACGCCACTTAAGATGCATATTTATTTACTCATCTACATGGACACACCTCTCATGGCTACAAGGACTCTACGGCAAGTCAGAGCATCCAGTTTGCAAGAGCGCGAAGATGGCAAGGATAGCCCTTACAATTATACATATAGCTTTTGTCTCATAAAGTTAAAACACGAATGAGTGCAAATTTGGAAAATATTTTATTCAACAGTTAAATTAATACGAAAGTAATATTATTATTTTATTATTATATTATATTTTGAGTAGGCTATCATTTCAATTTAATAAATAGTTGGTGATAGTTTCACAAAAATAGAAAATCTGTTTATTTACATTTACATTTACTCAACCTAATGTTGTTTCAAACCTTATGCCTTTATTGCGTTTGAGGAAGATATTTTGAAGAATGCTGATAACCAAACTGTTTTAGTCTGTAAATATATTACGATTCCGATGCAGCTTCTGAAACAAAAGTAGAGCATATGTAATTCTAAATTAAATATCATTTTTCATATATATATATATATTTATTTATTTATTTATTTATATATATATATATATTTATTTATTTATTTATTTATTTATTTATTTATTTATATATATTTATTTATAAACATAAACTGAAATGATAATCATAGCTGAATTAAGCAGAACTGCAGAGCTGACCCCCACTAAAACAACTGATAAACGCGCGACGGTGCGAGAGAGAGAAATGGAGACTTGAAGAAAGTGCAGAAAAACAGCGTCTATTTCGTTCATAACTTAAACAAACTACAACAGGTAAAGCTGTCATCTGTGTGCATATTGGCAATATCGTTAACAGTTCTCGTTTATAATCATAAGGCTTCTTCTTAAGATCTTAGTGTTCTGTTAATGCATGAACTTCATTATTTGAAGTGCACTTGCCATCCAGTAATCGCAAAAAGCTTTGTGCTTTGTTACTTTTTAAATTACAAAGTATCAGCTTTAAAATTATTCCAAATTAAGCAACCATGACCTGCTCTCTCCATGAAGACGCTTATTTCAGCAAAGGATAAATGGATTTGCAGCACTAAAAATCGCTTGCAGTAGCTCTGTTACTAAATTTATTTAAAAATGGCAATCCATATACAGCTATGAACAGCGGTTCCTTCATCTTGGCTGAGCTTTGTTGGTACTGGAAAGGATGAAGCTGATTGGTTGGTTCTTGTCACATGTCCCGCGGTGCGCTTGCGGGATTCTAAAAAATAAATAAAAAGGAGCATTTTGCTATATTTCTGAGCTATTGAATTTTTATATTTTTACTTAAGCTGTTGTCTTCATGATTCAACTCCTCCTATAAAATTTTATTTTACTAATTAAGAAAAACAGACTGAAAGTGTGAAAGACATGCACTCTTAAAAATAAAGGAGCTTAAAAGGTTCTTCACAGAACAATTTTGGTTCCACAAAGAACCATTCAGTCAAAGGCTCTTTGAAGAACAATCTCTTTCTGACCTTTTCATAATGTGGTGTTGTCTTCAAATGTTAAAGGTTCTTTATGAAACCATTTAGACAGGAAAAAAAGGTTCTTCTATGGTATCATGAAGCACCTTTATTTTTAACAGAGATGACAACATTTACAGGATACACTGAGGAGGACCCCAAACTATACTCAGGGGCCAAGTGAGGCTTATGGTCCATGATATTGGTACAGATTTTGTGTAATAACGCATGACTGTATATTTCAAGTTGGAAAAGATAGCTCCCACTTTAAGTGAACCTTCATTCCCAGGTCCTCTACAAGATGGATTAAAATGCTGATAAAGTCTAGAAAAGATGAGACATAAACACGTCAGTATGATTAAAGTTTAAAATGTAAAATAAATAATTTAAATAAAACACATAAAACTTGTTTATTCTGTGGCACCTAAAAAAATCATTTGGCACCTAAGTTTTTTTCTTATAGGAGCCAAAGGCTCCATCCTCGATTTTTTTTTTTTTGTTTGGAGCCCTGGAATGGGAATTTGCTGCCTTGTTTCCTTGTTTCCATGGTTATAGTGACATCTTTGTGGATCCGGTTTAGGATTACAGGTAGTGCGATGCTAGATGGTGAACTTGAAACCGATGAAGGGATTTTAGTTCCGGAACCCGACTGCTGCACTCTAGTGCTCCTGAACAAAAGTGTCACTGCAGCTACAGCTGCTTTAAATACGAGTGAAATTCAAGTAGCCATAAATGGAAGTATAATGGGTGTACTATTGCATACTTGCACCAGCCAATAAGTGGCATGTGTGCAAGTGTGCGTGATTGTATATCCTCACACCATTCACCACACTGGAAAGCACCCACCTGTCTTGCAACCCAATTTTTTTTTTTTTTTTTTTTTTTAATCCTCATTGCTCTTTTAATTAGTCACACTTAGTCACATCTCCAAATTTCTGCATAACCAAAAGAATAAGGTTATTTTGCACTCTAATGACTTTTTGTGACTTGAAAGTTGAAGTTCCATTTTTATTATAAAACTTTTGAAAGGTTTTTTAAGGTCATTGTCACCCCACTAGACAACAGCTGCATGAAAACCACATGCAGGCATCTGCCACACGCTCAGTATTCTCAGAAAAGCCTCAAGACTACAAACAGAGACTGACAAATCGGTAGGCAGACTGAATAAATAGGGACGCAACCTGGAGAGGAGACGGTGGATCAAGATGAGTGAAATAGAATGTGGCAGTCAATGGAAGGGAGAAAACCTCTTAATCTGCTGAACTGAGATTGCTGCTGATTCAGTCTTTCCTCTTCTTTTGGAGATAAGAAATTGAACTTGGGTGTCAAGCTAATGCAGAGAAACTGGGTGTGTTTTGCAATATTTTTAGATGGAGGATATGACTTACTCATTTTGGGTGAAGGGGAGGTGTGTCAGAGGGAGATTTACTGCAAATAAGAGAAGTGCAAGTGGGATCGAGGAAGGGTGGAGTGGTCGTGGGGGTGTTTCCTAATGGGTGTAATTGCATGGCATGCCTTGATCACGCTACCCATAGAAGAATCCATCTCTTTTTTTCTTTTTTTTTGGCAGATTGTATAATTGAGATAGTAGGGGTGATTCACCCTTGATGGTTTCAGGAAAAGCATCCAGCTCAATTGGCACTTATCAGATTGTCCCAAGGCATTCACCTCCACCCTTATTTAGGAGCACAGATTTATGTTCACAATCACACCGGCAGAACTACTGATGAACGGAAATATCACTGAACATGGCCACATCTTTTTCACATCCAGGTTAAAATGTAGTCTGGAATGTATGCTTGTGTGATATATGGACTTTGACACTACACACGCTCTATTGGCTTTGACGTAATGTAAATCGAATGTTTAATATGGACAGATACTCTCCTGACCTCTTTTTAGGGGTGAACTTGATGGAACTGGGTTTTACAACAAAGCCAAATGACAGTCCAGCTCTGTCAATATGGGGTTTTACAAAAGCACTACCACAGCAGTTTTCTGCTCCAGTCAGTTTTCCCTCCCTCTCTCCTTCCCTTTCTTTCCCTGCCTCCTCCAGTTCCCTCCCTCTCCCAGCTGTAATCGGAAACCACTGTGCAAGGGAATGGGTGTCCTGCCAGGATCAAGTTTGCTTCTGCCCTTTTATGGCTAAAAAACCAAGGGGAAGATTTCCAGAGAGAGAGCGAGTGAGAAAAGGGGAGGAAAGGGGAGGAAAGGAGGGAGGGACATTTGGAAGTTATAGAAAGTAAAAGAAAAGGAAGTTTTCTTGCGGAGTTGATTCTCCTTACGATGTGTATTGGATGTGCTCTGTTTGGAAAACCAAAGCCGGGGTGAACAGAATTTGACATTTGTACGCCACATGGTTCTCATTAAGACCTGCGGCACAACAGTTGTTTTCGTGTTTTCTTTTTTTTTTTTTTTGGTTCTTCAAACTACAGATGTTGGAGATAGAGAAACATGCTGACAGGCACTAGTGTCGTTGCGGGTGACCCATGTGGTGAAAATGTATCATGGCATTAAATGGATATATAACATCGAATCTCACAATGTTATATCTGAGAAAATCCAGGCACCCCTAGTGTTAAAGGGTTAGTTCGCCCAAAAATGAAAATTATGTCATTAATAACTCACCCTTATGCTGTTCCAAACATGTAAGGCCTCCTTTTATCTTCAGAACACAGTTTAAGATATTTTAGATTTAGTCCGAGAGCTCTCAGTCCCTCCATTGAAACTGTGTGTGCGGTATACTGTCCATGTCCAGAAAGGTAAGAAAAACATAATCAAAGTAGTTCATGTGACATCAGAGGGTCCGTTGGAATTTTTTGAAGCATCGAAAATACATTTTGGTCCAAAAATAGCAAAAACAACGACTTTATTCAGCATTGTCTTCTCTTCCGTGTCTGTGTGAGAGAGAGAGTTCAAATCAAAGCAGCTGGATTTCCGGTTCGCGAACGAATCATTCAGTTCACCAAATCGAACTGAATCGTTTTAAACGGTTCGCATCTCTAATACGCTTTAATCCACAAACGACTTAAGCTGTTCACTTTTTTAATGTGGCTGACACTCCCTCTGAGTTCAAACAAACCAATATCCCGGAGTAATTCATGTACTCAAACAGTACATTGACTGAACTGCTGTGATGAACACCGAGCCGAGCCAGATAACGAACAATAGACTGACTCGTTTCAATTATGCAATTATGATCATAATTAATAAAGTGACCGAATTATCTCCGTTAACTTATGCAGGATGTCTGCAATCACATAGTCCTTTTAAACCTGCCACATTCTCCCAGTCAAACACAAACTCTCATTCAGATCTGCCTCCATTCAATCATCAACTGATGGCCATGACCAAGACCTACGTTTTACATTTTTCCTGATTGTTTTTTTTATTTTTTTTATTAATATTATCTTGCAGAAGAAAAGATTTGTTGCTACTTCTGTTACATCTCAAATTTTACTTCCATTAAAGTGATCGTTCATCCAAAAATAAAGGAGTAATTTAATAACATATTAAAAATAACAAATAACATTCCAAACTTGTATGATTTTTCATCCTGTTGAACACAATTTTGTTTAAAAACATTGTGGTCCAAACAACATTAGCTCCCAGTTTTATTTTTTTTTTATTTTATTTTTTATTTTTTTTAAATCATCTTTTGTGTTCCACAGCAGAAATGTCTTCGTAGACTAGAGAAAGAGAAGGGGGGTCAGTCCTGTCAAGTTTTCCATGTCTCTGATTGCGTTTGTCTATAGACGTCTTGACCATGATGACAAGACCTTTTTGGAATGTGTGCAATTTCCTCAATCCTCGTCTACGACCATGCGCAAAAAATTATACCCCCACTGCTGGAAAATTATTAAAACTTTTGTGAATGAAAAGTTATTTGGCTAATTATCTAACTGAAATATGTGACATTTTCTTATGAAATGTGTCTCTGGACAAACACTCCTCCTCATCCTCGGCATGTCTTCAGACATCTGTTGTGCGTTATATTGTCCAGAGGTGTGGGGTCAAGGGTGAGGGCTGATGTCAGGATGGCTGAGGTTATTTAGCAGGTTCAGACAGGGTGAGTCATGGGAATGAATCTGCTCTGATTCACTACTGATGACTCAGCACTCCAACATGGCTCAAACAGGAAGTACACAACTCCCCAACCCTGTCTCTGTCCCTCCCTGTCCAAGCCAATGGTTGTGTCTGAAAGCCAGAGAAGCAGTGTACGGAGAAAGGAAGGTACAAACCCTTCCAAATCCAACTTTTGCATAACATTTTGTCTACCAAGATGCCTTCATTTGATTGCCAGTATGTTGTTGCCTCTATCCCACAATTATTTTTGTGTGTGTGTGGTCGATGTTTTGTGAAGGGAAAAAAAAAGGCATCTGATGGAGTGGTTTAGATAAATCTAAGAATGTGTTATGACTACTTGTGTCTCCTAAGAAATAATCATTGTGGTAACTAAATATTTGCCTTTATCTCTAAATCTCTATATTCGTTTTGGATCATCAGACATGATGTCATGATGCCTTCATGCAGAAAATGTCAAGTTTAGTCATCGAGTGACTGGGCAGGAATGCGGCTTCATTGGGTTCCGAACACAGGCTGTCTGTGTCCTTTGTATATTTTGTCTTTGTCAATATCTTTTTTTTTTCTTCTTTTGTCTCTCTCTCCCTTTCCATAATCTCTCTTTCTCAGTCTTCTTTGATTTATCATCTTTTACTCACTGCCAGCTTTCTCTCTCGGATGTGCAATTCATGTTTTGGGAATTTGATGGAGAGCTACAAGCATGAATGTCCTTAAAAGGAATGAGTGTGCTGTGTGTGTTTCCTGCAGTGTTTGGTGGGAATGCTGCAACAACACAGATTCCTGTCATGTTTCATACATTTGCCATGTGTGCAGTGCGTCACCAAGCATGTGTACCAAGCCTGTTTTTATAAATACCTCACCCAATGATCATATAGAAATACAAAAAAAAACTGGTTTTGAAAATGTTGCTTTCGTGTATATTCTTCATTCAACGGTTTATAAAATCAAGAACACAATCTTAAGAAATCCTATTAATCATTGTGGGACATGCCTCTGAATCAGCCTAATTACATAGTGCTTATACTGACTAGTAGACTCTTTGTTCAAACAAGCCTACCCCCATCTTAAATGCACCCCAAAAAGTAATCCTCCGACATTAGCTCACATTACATTTTTACTCATTCATCAGATTATTGGGAACTGTAAATCACAGCATGCTTTTTTTTTTTTTTTTTTTCTTTTTTTGTGTGTCTGTGGGTCAATTTATTTGTACAATCCACAGGATGTCTGTGTAAGCCCTACCCTGCCTTGAGTTGATGGTAATGTCTGCCTCCTAATACCTTAAACAAGCGCCAACAAGTTCCCATTTAATAACACTTTCATTCAATCTTTTTTTTTATTTCTTTGTCTTCTCTTCACTGCCATAACAGTGAATCAGACCGTAATAATCACTCATCATAGTCCTTGCTATTGTATTATCCTGCCTTGGGTTTGTTTCTAATATTTCACTCACATGTTTTTTTTAATTTTCCCTTCAGTACCAGTTCAGTTTACAGTTCAGTTCCCTTCAGGGATTAAGATTCATCAGAGTCACAAAGTTAGCATGATCTACAAGACGTTCCACTTGAGTGGAATCTGGATAAATTTGGTGATGCTTAAACTTCCCCTTCAGGCATTAACCATAATGTCACTTCTTTGTAGATCCATAAATTTGCATATGATTGCTCCAATGTTGAAGCACATGCCCAGTGTGTCTGTGAATAAAGGGATCAGAGAGGGTACAAGCGCACCTTCAGCAGAAGCCAAGATTAATTCCAGCACACTCTGGGGGCTTTTAGTTTGTAAACTAGAGAAAAAGAAGAGAACTAGAGAAAAATGTGGATGTATTGTTTTACATGGCCAAACAAGTGCTGCTGGATAACTGGAACGGTTCAGGAGGGGGATAAAATGTTATGTGAGATCTCTAAATATACAGTGCATTTATTCAGAGTCTATTTTTAAACCGATCAAATGCTTTCTTTCCTCCTCGAGACAATGATTTGCTCATAGATCGAGTTTTGTTAGGTTTTAAAGGGATTGTTTTGTCATTTTAACTCTCGTGGCTCTTGATGATTTAAAAAAAAAAAAAATTGTGTGTTTGTGTGTTAATCAATACTATTATGAATGAAAGCCTAAATGTGTGTGCATTGTTATAAAGTAATCATGTATTTTAATGAACTGCTTGAATCTTATGGATGATGTGTGCAACATTTTTATGAACTTGAAGCTTAAAGAAAATCACTTAAAGGCCTCACTTAAATCCTAAATGCAGTGTAGGAGACGGAGCGAGTGTTCTGTCTGTGCTTTTGCAATTGTTTTGTGTCCCTCTCTTCTGTAACTTGGGATGCATGTGCAAGCTTATAACCACATTCTGAATGGGCGTGTGCTCTTGTTAAAGGATTAGTTCACTTTCAAATAAAAATTTCCTGATAGTTTACTCACCCCCATGTCATCCTAGATGTTTACGTCTTTCCTCAGTCAAAAAGAAATTAAAGGGGTCATATTATGCAATTTAAAGTTTTCCTTTCTCTTTGGAGTGTTATGAGCTATTGGTGCATGAAGAAGATCTGTAAAGTTGCAAAGACTAAAGTCTCAAATCCACATGGTAAGGGGCGTAATCACAGCATGGTAAAGGGTGTAACATTTCCATCACACACTTGAGGCATTCATCCAATCCCAGGAAAAATATCAGGAAATTATTTGAAAGTGTTGTAGATCAGATCATGTTCAGAGCTTGTTGACACAGGGTTGAATGACTAGAAGAGGAGATGGGTTTACATTTATTTACATCTTTTTAAGAACCGAATAAGTGCAGAAAAAATAATAGCAGGCCATCAGACTTCATCTGGCTCTTAGATTTCAAATTGAAATTTTTGTCCTGAAATAATCCTCAAATGGGACTGTGCCAACCATCTAGATGGTTTAATCCACAAATGTCTCGTCTGATTATCTACAATCTGAATCTGAAGTGATGCCAGCTTTAATTCTGAATGTTTCCAATGTGCAGTTAAAAGCAATTCATTGTTTGGTGACCATTTAGGATGGTCTGCAACATATTGCACCATCTTGTGCTGAATTATAAAAGGATTTGTTCCAGCTTTATGGAGACAGGTGCCCTCAGATGATTAAAAATATGAATTACTCCAATGCATTTTGGCTAACCCTGGTCTCTGTGTTACAGACAGTAAGGCCATAGTGGATGGGAACCTGAAGCTGATCCTGGGTCTGATATGGACTCTGATTCTGCATTATTCCATCTCCATGCCAATGTGGGACGAGGAGGAGGAGACTGAAGAAAGCAAGCAGAAAACACCCAAACAGAGGCTGCTCGGATGGATCCAGAACAAGCTGCCCGAGCTGCCCATCACCAACTTCAGTCGGGACTGGCAGTCAGGGAAAGCCCTTGGTGCTCTGGTGGACAGTTGTGCTCCAGGTACATATATTATATATATATATATATATATATATATATATATATATATATATATATATATATATATATATATATATATATATATATATATATATATGAACACACACCCAGAGCAGTGGGCATCCATTTATGCTGCAGTGCCTGTATATATATTATTTATTTATTTATTTATTTATATATATATATATATATATATATATATATATATATATATATATATATATATATATATATATATATATATATATATATATATATATATATAAACATAATGGTATGTTTTTTGTTTAATACATACATGGGGAGTCGTGGCCTAGTGGTTAGAGAGTGTGACTCTTGAACATAGGGTTGTGGGTTCGAATCTTGGGCCAACTGCTCCACAGGCACTGCAGCATAAATGGATGCCCACTGCTCTGGGTGTGTGTTCACTGCGGTGTGTGTGCACTTTGGATGGATTAAATGCAGAGCACTAATTCTGAGTATGGGTCACCATTCTTGGCTGAATGTCACATCACTTTCACTACATGTTTGGAAATGGGCCCTGCATGGATTTTACATGAATCAATCCAGTTAATCCATATCAAACACCTTTTTAAAATTTTCAAGCTGTCAATAGTAAGTCCATCAAGTATTTTAAAACTAGTCCGGCACACTCGTTAGAAAACCTGAGCATATGCAATTTTTTGTAATTATTATTATGTTTTTTGTGTGCAGGTCTCTGTCCAGACTGGGATTCCTGGGACCAGACCAAACCTGTGGACAATGCCAGGGAGGCCATGCAGCAGGCTGATGACTGGCTTGGTGTTCCTCAGGTACTTCATCTCTTGCCTTTTCATTAACTCCTGAATAATTAAAGAACACAATGTTCTAGAGCCCCCTACCTTGCATGTTTCCTATTCAGTGCAGCAACTATGGCTTTGTGGTTTGATCATGACTTGAATTGGAAAGGAAACCAATGAAAAAGTGTTTGGCTCTGTCATGCCACATGCTCTTTCCACCTTGGCCATAACGGTTGCAGTATGCGATCTCACCTGGTATTATAGTAATGCTTATGACTTTACTTTTTTGAAAGAATAGGCTATTAAGAAACTGATTCAGATCTTTTTTTCTATACTGATGTATCGAAACTACCCAGTGAGGTTTCTTTGTCACTGCGTGTGATGATGGTGTGCCATAGTTGGCATGTTGCGTGCCATCGGTTATGCATGTGGTTGGGTGTTTCTGTCCACAGGGCTGATTTTATGCTATGATACATACTTCACAATTTGTATTTTAGAAACTTCCTGTTGGCATGTGGGCATGGTTTCAAAATAACATGAAAACGTAGTAAAGCCTTGTTTTTTTTTTTACAAATTGCATCCATTTTGGATGGTTTGGGTTAAATTGCATGCTTTGTTTCTTTAACAGGTGATCACTCCAGAAGAAATCGTTGATCCAAATGTGGACGAGCACTCTGTTATGACTTACTTGTCCCAGTTCCCCAAAGCCAAACTCAAGCCTGGTGCCCCCCTGAGGCCCAAACTCAACCCCAAAAAGGCCCGTGCCTATGGACCAGGTAAACCATGACCAGTTGCCTGTTGCAGTTTTATTTAATGTGGTTTAGTTGTGTCTGAAACTGATCACTTCAATATCGTTTGAAACCCTTGGAAAGAATCATGAGTATTGTTCTGTGTCATGCAGGTATTGAGCCCACAGGTAATGTTGTGATGAAGAAGGCAGTGTTCACTGTTGAGACCATCAGCGCTGGTCAGGGCGAAGTACTGGTTTACGTGGAGGACCCAGCCGGCCACCGCGAGGAGGCCAAAGTTACAGCCAATAATGACAAGAACCGCACATACTCCGTATTCTACATTCCAAAAGTCACTGGACAACACAAGGTACCCAGAAGTGTTTACCTGAAAAAGATGAAACCTAAAACGTCCCAACAAAAAAATAACACTGTGATATCACAGTGTGGAAGCAAGCAGTCTTGCCTGGTTTTTAATAGACCTGTGTCTGTTCTCCTAGGTGACAGTGCTGTTTGCAGGGCAACACATCTCCAAGAGCCCTTTTGAGGTGGATGTGGGAATGGCTCAGGGAGACTCCAGCAAGGTCACTGCCCAGGGCCCAGGACTTGAGCCTGCTGGCAACATCGCCAACAAGACCACATACTTTGACGTCTACACAGCTGGTACGTGCCCTCAGTATATCTTACATTTATGGTTGCAGATGATGATTCCCTAAAAATAAAGTATATAAACATTTGGGATTTTTAGCTAATTAAAGATATAAATAGGCAAAATAAACATGTTGTTATTATTGTTTTATCGAAGTGAGTGAGATTGATGCAAAATAAGCATTTTAGTTTTTGTTTTATATTTCATTGAGTATATAAGAAAATATATATATTATTTTAAAAAGAGATGGTCTCTCTCAGGTGCTGGAGTAGGAGAGGTGGAGGTGGTCATTATGGACCCCAGTGGAAAGAAGGGCACTGTTGAGTGCAGTGTTGAGGATAAGGGCAACAGCAGCTACAGATGCACCTACAAGCCCACTCTGGAGGGCCAGCACACCATCTATGTCACCTTCGCTGGGGGACAGATCTCCAAGAGCCCTTACACTGTCCATGTGGGAGAGGGTAAGAGCCAGAGAAGGGCTAAGCATGAATGCATTCAGTGTGAAAGACAGGAAAGGGAAGTAGGTGAAAGGGATATACACACAGGATTCATTTTAATGAGGCATGGAAAGGCCATTACCACTGAATAATATGTATAAAACTTCTTCAGATAAAAGTTTACGTTTCTGTTATCTGTCCTTGATGCATGCTCTTTTGTCTGCATTGCTTTTTTTCCTTGCGGTCTTTTTCTTCTGTTTTTCTTCACTGGGAATTGTCTCTCCTTTTGAAGGACGGGTGTCATCTACGTCTACTGGTATCTCTTCCTTTCTCTTTGGATCTGCCTCCTTTTGGCTTTTGGTATCCTTTCCTGTTTCCTTGGATACAGTATGTCTTGGGTACTTGACCTGCTGCTTTACTGTCAGTGTCCTGTTATTTTCAGTTGCCCCTCACTTTAGGCTGCAATCCCTTTACATCAATAAAAAGACAACGAAATTACATGACATCATTTTCAAACGATGATTATACTGACCAGAAAATGTTTAACTGCCCATATAAGTGCTAATAGATGTCCATTTCTCAGGAGACATGTTTAGACATATTGTTATCCGTGGCATTTTAAGCAAGCTAAATTCCTGTGACTCTGTAACATGTGGCACAGTAGACAAATGGAACATTAAAAATAGTTTTATTATCAGACAGTTTTTCCACCAGTATTATTCAGCACTGTAGTCATTATTACCACTTCCTCTTGTAAGGAAGGCTGTTTGGATCAAGACAAAGAAAGATAAAAAATTTACACCATGAGAAGAGGCAATATCTCTCCCCCAATATGCCTGATTTTTTTTTTTTTAATGTATAACTTTTTTTTTTTTTTTTATCATAATAGAAATCATACATTTCATCATGTCCCTCAGTTTGTAAATACAAGATGCATTTACAGTAATGCAGTATACAATGAAAATCTGTGTGGCAAGGCATTACATTGAAATAATACTTAAAATAAATACATTAACATTATAAATGTTAACATGAGACTATTTTGTTAACTAGCACCTACACGCCTCTTCACAGACAGTTAGCCTGTTTCAATCCTGTCATGACCACATACAGTAAAGACTGTTAACCTAATAACTTATGCAAGCATAAAGTTTTGAAGCCCGTTTCTGCCTCTGCCTAAAAATCATGCATAGAAAATTGTGACACCATTTCTCAATTTCTCACAGTGACTTATTTTTTTTATTATTTTATATTTATAGCTTTTTTTTTTATACTTATTGGCATGTTGCTTTTTCTGTTGAATACTTTTTTTGTAAATAGAAGGGCACGCCATTTACCGCAAATTTGTACTAACTTGGTTGTCTGTTCTCACCAGCCTGTAATCCAAGCCTGTGTAAAGCCAAGGGCCGTGGTCTGCAGCCCAAAGGCTTGAGGATCAAGGAGACTGCAGAGTTTAAGGTTTACACCAAGGGAGCTGGTACTGGAGACCTGAAAGTCACCATCAAGGGGCCCAGTGAGTGGATGCCATACTTGTATTCACATTCACAGTACCAAAGCCCTCTGTCTCCATTATGCCATCTTAAGGTTCCTAATATTGTTTTGGGAGTCTCCTACAATAGGTTTACATGCATGTAAGGTCAAATAACCCTTTAGTTTTCTCAAAATATGCATTTCATATCACCTTGTTCATATAATTTCGATTCGTTCGAAGAAGTTCAAAGATGCAGACTCTCTAAACTCCTCCTTGCAATGAGTGTACTCCTCTCTGATTGGTCAGATGTCCCAGTCTGTTATGCTTGGTCTATCGTGTACAGCACGTATCAGAAATGATACACTTATTGCCATAGTTGCCTATTTTGAATGCTCAATAAAATATATAGCCTAAACATCCTATAATTTATCGTACTTACTGGTTGTGATTCAGTGGAGCCAGCTGGTCCAGATAAACCAGGTACTGAGCCATCTTTCAAGAGCAAGCATTGTGTGAACTCCTTTAGATTAGAAAAGCAGTCGTCAGTAAAATTACTTGTTTGTGGGCGGGGTCAAGTTGTTCATGGACGGCCAATGTAGAATATGGGTGGGAATTATCCAAATGTGTTACCCTTTGACATGTAGCCATCACAGATGTGGGATTCTAAATACTAACGACTCATGTAGGCTCTTCTGAGTCCATTCTTTCTTTTGGGAGGCAATAACTTTATATATCATGCACTTTTGGCTTTACAACTTGCAGATCATTTGAAAGACAATATTCAAAACGGCATAATAGGGTAGTTTTACTTATGCTACAGTACAGATGTTTTATGAACTAGTTGACCAAAAGCTTAATGTATTATGCAGAGGGTCTTGAGGAGCCCTGTAAGAAGAAGGATCTGGGAGATGGTGTGTACAGCTTTGAGTATTACCCCACCACACCTGGGAATTACATCATTACGATCACATGGGGTGGACAACACATTCCACGCAGGTAAAGAAGTTAAACGCACAGTTAATAATTGAATCCGCTTCTGATAATAATGTAGTGATTCGACTTGTTAAATTTCCATTGCTTATTCCTGTTTCCAGTCCGTTTGAGGTAAAGATTGGATCTGAAGCAGGACCGCAGCAGGTCAGGGCATGGGGTCCAGGGCTAGAGAGTGGTGTGGTAGGCAAGTCGGCTGACTTTGTGGTGGAAGCTGTCGGGGATGACGTGGGGACTTTGGGTATGTTTCACTAGCTCTGACTTTTCATTGGTTTGTTTAAACAACATACAAGTGTATTTAAGTCCAAAATGAATTTGTGAATTCTCCATTCAGGTTTCTCAGTGGAGGGCCCATCCCCGGCTAAGATTGAATGTGACGATAAGGGCGATGGCTCCTGTGATGTGAGGTACTGGCCCACAGAACCAGGCGAATATGCAGTTCATGTGCTCTGTAAGAACGAGGACATCCAGCTCAGCCCTTTCATGGCTGAAATCGTGCCTGCTCCAGGAAAAGACTTTTACCCTGACAAGGTAATTGATCTGGTGATTTGAAAAATTATTCCTTACATGAGCTTTTTGTTGTCCATGTTGTAAAGGAGTCTGTTGGTAATTCTTATGATGGGTTTAATTTTTTAATTCAGGTAAAGGCTTATGGTCCAGGTCTGCAGAGCTCTGGCCTTTCAGTCGGCAAACCAGCCGAGTTCACTGTGGATGCCAAACTAGGTGGCAAAGCTCCTCTAAAGATTCAAGCTCAGGTGTGAATCCTGCTTTATGGCTCCTGACTGGTCTTTTTTTGCTCTAAATCAAAGCACTAACAAGCTTTTTCACTTTCAGGACCGTGATGGAAACCCAGTGGATGTGCAGGTGAAGGACAACGGTAACGGGACATACAGCTGCAGCTACACCCCTCGCAAACCACTCAAACACACCGTGATGATGTCCTGGGGTGGAGTCAATATCCCAGAGAGCCCATTCAGGGTGGGTAGTCATTCAGATATGGTTAACATCCTTAAAATTACTAACAAGAAGTGTCTAAATGTGTTTTTACTACATTTTTGGTGTAGATGAACATTGGGGCAGGGTGCCATCCCAATAAGGTGAAAGTATCAGGACCTGGAGTGGCCAAGACTGGCCTGAAGGCATTTGAGCCAACATACTTCACTGTGGATTGTGCCGAGGCGGGACAGGGTAAGAGCTTTAACTCTAAAGAACTAGATGTAAACTAATATTTTCATGTCATAGGCAAATAAGCTTAATAGTGTTGTTTTTGTCCTCTGTCTTTCTAGGTGACATCAGCATAGGCATCAAATGCGCTCCAGGTGTTGTGGGACCTGCTGAAGCTGACATCGATTTTGACATCATTAGAAATGACAATGACACATTCACTGTCAAATACACACCACCTGGAGCGGGCAGCTACACAATCATGGTGCTGTTTGCTGAACAGGTAAGAAAACTGATAAGTGAATGTGGTAAATGGTCTAGTGAGGTTTTTTTTTTATTTATTCAAACTTGTATTGTTTTCTAGACCATTCCCCTGACGCCCATCAGAATCAAGGTTGATCCCTCTCATGATGCCAGCAAGGTTAAGGCAGAGGGCCCTGGACTCAGTCGTACTGGTGAGATGCTGGCAATCTCATGTTAATCTTGAGTACCCATAGAGTGGAATTTCATCTTTCATATCTCCGAAGAGTCTTTAGTTTCATCAGATTTATTAAAGAGAGATACAGCTTTTCTTTCTGAAAACAGCCAAGCTCTTGGAGGTGTGCCGTGGGCAATGCTAATCAGTCATGAGCATGTTCATGTTGTTTACATTATATGCACTTATGTGCCAATTACCAACAAAACAAACAAATCTGATGCAGATTTACTTACCGCCTGAAGGTCCGACTCATGACCAGGATCTTGTACCACTGGGACCGCTCCATCCTTCAGTATCAAACAATGTGCAAATCCAGTGTCAAACTGGGCCTTGTTTATAAATTATTTGTCCCTGAAATTCTGGGAACAAACAAAGACATGAACACTACTCTGTTGCCATGCCGGAAAAACAAACTACATCCACTGTTCCCTTAATGCTGGGTTCTTTGGGAAGCTGAACAAGATTATCTTTCCCTCAAATCAAAAACCACATTCTTCCCGATCAAGTCCTATGCAGCGCTGCTGATGACTTCTGTAACCTGAATGAAGCATGTTGATGGGCTGCTCTTGCTTTCACACTGTCTGCTGTGTGCATGTGCTCTTTTGGGAGAAGGGCCCATACAAGGAATTCACAATTTCATGAAGGACCATACACCCCCCCCCCCCACCCCACCAAAAAAAAAAAACTTTCTGAAACTTATTTGAACATGGAAGGAATGTATTTGGCACAGAAATACTGTCATACATCCAACTCGTTTTTTAAACTTTGACCATGTTTAGCATGAGAATCCAAGTAACTGTATAAATAACTGTAAACACATGAAATATCATTAGACCCCCCTTTAATAATAAGCAAGTTATTTAGTATGACTCTCTGCATTGTTAAATGTTTTGTTTTTTCCCATTTAGTTTTGTTTTTAGCTTAAAGGAGAACCTCTAATGGAAAAAAATTGCTGTTATTTCTCTTCAAGATGTGGAGCTGAACAAACCCACTCACTTCACTGTGAACACCAAGGCCGCAGGCAAAGCTAGACTTGATGCTCAGTTCACTGGACCAACCAAAGGAGAGGCGGTCCATGACTTTGACATCATCGACAATCATGACGGCACCCACACTGTTAAATACACCCCTGTTCAACAGGTGAGCACACATTTGCTATTTCAGTCTCAATGTCTGGTAGTGCTTGGTTATGGAAGTTATATTGCAATTTTTATATATTGTTTGAATATTGTAACTAAATTTTATTTAGCCATTGAATACTGGTGCAAATTTACGTGGTCATTTTCTTATGTAGGGCAATATGGGTTTGAATGTCACATATGGAGGTGATCCCATTCCCAAGAGCCCATTTGCTGTAGCAGTTGCCCCATCCCTGGACCTCAGTAAAGTTAAAGTGGCTGGTCTTGGCAATAGTAAGTAATCCCATTCCTCGTCTAGCTTTTGATTAGTAATCCTGGGAGATTCAAATGAGAGTTTTGAGAATTTCTTTGATTGTAACATTGAAACACCTGTGAGGCTGTTTTGAAACGATATATATTGAGAAAAGCAAAAATAACCTTTTAATTGGATTTGAATCCCCTTTACCCATTTGAGAGTAAAGTAATCTGCTTTTTCTCTTCTAGCAATGACCGTTGGAAAGGATCAGGAGATCACGGTCAAGTCCAAAGGAGCAGGTGGTCAGGGCAAGGTTGGCGCCAAGGTCACAGGTCCATCTGGTAAATCTGTGCCTTGTAAAGTTGAACCAGGCCTGAGCCCAGAAAACAGTCAGGTCCGTTTTATCCCCAGAGATAAGGGACCCTATGAGGTTGAACTGACATATGATGGTGCCCCCATCCCCGGCAGTCCATTCCCCGTGGAAGCCATTGCACCTACTGACCCATCCAAGGTGAGGCTGTTTGGAATGGTGCTCAACCTAGTAATTAAATATTGCAGACGACAAGACGACACATTTCAAACTTTTGCAAGATGACAAAAAGATTCTATAAACTGTAATTTTGCTTAATGTTGCAGGACTTCTCAGTGAGTGATTTTGGTGGCTTGGTCCCATATTGGCTTAGACAGTAGAACAAATGTACTCTTTCATTCATATACCAATATCTCTTCTCATGTGTAGGTGCGGTGTTCTGGGCCAGGTCTGGAGCGAGCTAAGGTTGGCGAGACGGGACAGTTTGTGGTCGATTGCACTAATGCTGGTCCTGCTGAGTTGACTATCGAGATCATCTCAGACAATGGCACCGAGGCTGAGGTCCATATTCAGGACAATGGGGATGGAACATACACCATCACCTATATCCCACTGTACCCTGGAGCTTATACTCTCACCATCCGCTACGGTGATCAGGATGTGCCAAACTTCCCAGCACGACTCAATGTGGAGCCTGCTGTGGAAACCAGTGGAGTGAAAGTGTTCGGACCTGGGGTGGAAGGCAAAGGTAGTGTGGTGTTCTCAGGTTAATTTGGGAGGTGTTTCTCTTGTCTTTTCTCATTTAGTCACTTTGAATGTTTGCCTGTAGGTGTTTTCCGGGAGGCCACTACTGATTTCACTGTTGATGCTCGTGCTCTCACCAAAACGGGTGGCAATCATATCAAGACCTGTATCAATAACCCTTCAGGCAACCGCACTGAAGCTCTGATCAGAGACCTGGGGGACGGCACCTACCAAGTGGAGTACACACCTTATGAGGAGGGTGAGTTTCAGTCTGGGGTATTTCATTGTTCATTATTTTTTACCTATTTTTGCATTTAGATTATCTTAGTCGTCGAATGCATATCTAACAGTATATCTTTAAAAACACTCTTAAGTATAATCTTTGGCAAATTTCTAAATTAATAACCTTTTTTCAGGCTTCAAATTCATGTGATGCTTAAATTCACTTGTAGTTTTTAAAATAATAGATTTTTGTGTTTGGACATAGTATAGAATCGTATTGGATATTTGTTATTGGCTGTAATAAAACATTTTGGCGTCATGGTAGTGAGTTTTACGAGGCTATGCGCCACCTTTGAAAAATGTGAAATTGTGGTATTACTGTAATATTATAAATTGTTAATTTTATGTTAATAGGCACACACAATGTTGAGGTTACATACGATAACAGCCCAGTTCCCAAGAGCCCATTCCGTGTGCCTGTGACCGAGGGCTGTGACCCAGCACGTGTCCGTGTACATGGTCCAGGACTTCAGTCTGGCATCACCAACAAACACAACAAGTTTACAGTGGAGACCCGGTGGGTAGATTCAGCACTCAGCTTTTAGTTTTAATCTTGAGCTGCTGTTTTCTTGATCAAAAAGGTTGTCTACCTCACACCATGTCTGTCATTTGAGTAGTGGGGCCGGTACAGGTGGACTGGGGCTGGCTATGGAAGGACCTTCTGAGGCCAAAATGTCCTGCACTGATAACAAAGATGGCAGCTGTTGTGTTGAATACATCCCATATGAGCCAGGCACATACAACCTCAATGTCACCTATGGAGGCCAACCAATCACTGGTCAGCATAGGTTTTTTTGTATTCATTTTTGCATTTTATCTTATTTTTTCTTTTGTATATTTCTTATCAAATTTTTCTAGATTTTTTTTAAAAAAAATTTATTCACTATTTATTTTTAAATCCTTTTTTTCCCCTCCACAGGAAGCCCGTTTTCTGTACCTGTCCATGATACTGTTGACGCAACTAAAGTGAAATGCCAGGGTCAGGGGCTTGGAAACAACGTGCGTGCCAATATCCCACAGGTCTTTTCTGTGGATGCTAGCAAGGCTGGAGTGGCACCCTTGCAGGTCCGAGTGCAGGGACCCAAAGGTTGGAGTGTGATTCAAGAATCATCTTGTTCATTTGGCTTTTTTTTTTCTTTCCCCCTCCATTGAATTAGAGGACTGTATTGATTTACTGTTTGTCATGTAGGTGTCGTGGAGCCTGTTGAGGTGGTGGATAATGGTGACGGGACTCACACGGTCAGCTATGTACCCACCAGAGAAGGACCTTATTCTATTAATGTCCTGTATGCGGATGAGGAGATCCCACACAGGTAAGCTGCTGGCTCAGATCAATGACCACCACCCTGTTAATCAAAGTTAGTTTTAACAAAAAAATCTTTAGTGCTTTTAAAGTGATATCAAAAGTAGTGGTCGACCGATATATCGGCCGATATTTGGCATTTTTAAGTTTTTCTGCTTGGCTGATGTGTTCAAGGAGGGACTTTTATTTTGATGTCACTAAGAAAGGCAGCACCTGAGCGCACACAGCTCACATTCTCCCTCTTGTTTTCTGTCGTTGTTAACAGTTCTGTCAAATACGGATAGAAGTCTGTCTAATAATCAGATAGAACGGTTAAAAAAAAGGAATTAATGTATACAGAAAGTATTATAATGATTGCTTTTATATTATCAGTAATAGAAAGGCAAACATTATAATACTTTCTTGTTTGCCATCAGAATTAAGCTAATACGCATTTATATAATTTAAACAAATCTTTTAATGATTAATTAACCTTTAATTTCACAAATCTTGCAGACTTAGTCGAATCGAGCTTTGATAACTTGTGAGGTGTGTAGGTGACGGTCGGTCCGTGTGAATTGAATGCTTTAAACTTTAAACTTGTGATTTCAAATTATGCTGCGCTTTATGCATTTCCCCACTGTCATATTCATGACATTTTCTGTGTGCTGTATGTAAAATAAGGGTTTCCTTGGCTGTATTTGAAACATATGATTCCCAGTGCACACAAACTTCCTAGAATACTGAGTGCCCTGTTGGTTACAGTATTTACTTCCTTTTTAATTCTATATTATTAGATCTAAACTGTAAGTATGTATATTTTACATATTTATTTTTTAATCCGGTTTAAAATTTCTAATTTCTTAAATATTAATGAAAAAAAAACATCATCCTATCGGACACTGCTGTCCAAGATATCGGCATTGGCTATCAAAAAAACATATCAGTCAACCACTAGTAAAAAGTAACATTCCTTTGGTACTCTGTTTTAAAATTATTAAAGGGGTCATGAAATCTCTTTTTTTTTAATATACTGTTGTCTGAAGTCCACTTATGACGTTCACATGGTTTTTACATTCAAAAATCTCAAAATCAATAAGTAATAGACGGTTTTCTACCCTGATTTTGAGGCCGGCTTGAGAGACGCTCCGTTTTTATGGGTATGCCACATCGAAGACTTGGGAAGTAAACGCCCACTGCTATGATTGGATAACAGTTTTACATAGTAAACTAACGTTATGTGTGTCTTTTTGACAAGCCAGCATTAAGTAGTGTGTTTAGTAGCAGGTCAGTTTTTGCTGGAGTCTTGATTACTTTAATTGCCATTTAAAGTATTGTGAAATTTGAATGGTGGTATTATAGCATGCCTGGTGCATTTTTAAACTCCCCTGGTCCCTGTCCTTCCCTGCTGTTTATTTCCCCTCTCTCACACACTCTGCTCTGTCTTTATTCAGTCCTTATAAGGTGAAGGTTCTGCCCACTCATGATGCTAGTAAGGTCCGTGCCAGCGGCCCTGGTCTGAATACCACTGGTGTGCCTGCCAGTCTGCCCGTGGAGTTCACTATTGATGCCAAAGATGCAGGAGAGGGACTTCTGGCTGTCCAGATCACTGTGAGCTGATGCTTCTCTTCACCGCTCTATAGTTGCCAAGGTCTCATTCAACCTTTTATGCATTTTTCTGTTCTTAATGCTTGTTTTAGGACCCTGAAGGGAAGCCAAAGAAGGCTAACATTCGTGATAACCAGGATGGGACGTATCTTGTGTCCTATGTGCCTGACATGACTGGCCGCTACACCATTCTCATCAAATATGGTGGTGATGAGATCCCATACTCTCCATATCGTATCAGAGCCCTGCCAACGGGAGACGCCAGCAAATGCACAGTCACAGGTATGTAATGCTCCGGTGGTAACAGTCAAAATAAAGGACCGTTCCCATTTCAGGCCCCTTTCTATTCATTTCAAACTTAATTATTTAGCTCTAAATACAAAGAGTAATATAGTAGGGCAGCATGTTGTTGAAATTGATAATTAGGGATGTAATGATTCACTCAACTCAAAATTCCATTTACAATTGGAATACAATACTGAAGACATTATACAGTAAATAAAAAAAGTGTCGTTTTATTAGACTGTTGCTGCACGTTTCTTTTGTGAAATTGAAATGAAAAAAAACTTAACTTATATTTTACAACAAACCCCAAATCAAGTTACACAAATAAAATACATCTCTTAATATGAACAAACTAAGGCTTTGTCTGTGCTCTTTCCATCTAAAATTAGAGGCAACCACTGTGTATGTTAATTATGATCCAATCAAAGATGCAGCATACATGCAGCTTGAGTAATTTTTAATCGAAATAAGACCATTTCGAAATTTGAAGCAAGAACAGAATGGTCTGACTTCAGTTTTGTGAAACTGTACTAACAGCAGACGATCTTAATGAGATGCAGATTCACTCTCTGATAGCAGGTGGCGCTTATGAACCACAATGATAGTGTTGCCTGGGTTACCACTGTAAACAAAACAGAGCTGCTCTTATGAACGCTGCTTTAATATGCATTGTTCAGAAGAAAGATAAAAAAAGAAAAGATAGTCAGTTCCCCTGAATAATTGACGACGGGTGTGCATTATTTTTCTAACAATTTTTTCTAAAAGACAATTGCCCGGAGTCAACTATTCCGCATATACTACGGTTACCACACCTCAAGACATTGATGTTATTACTCCGCTAGTGAGAAATGTCATGTGTAGCCTTTGAGTTGCTACACTATATAGGCTAACTGATAAAATCGTCAGGGCAGCACTGACAACACCTTTTTGTGCAAACTGCGTGACCGTTATTAGTTAACTATGCGAAGTACTATGGAACTGTAATGTGATCAGGAGAGTTGCCTGGAACTATGTTTTCCGTGCATTTCCCTGAAAATAATTGCACACCTCAGAACATTTGTCAGCCAATCAGATTTGAGCATTCGACTGCCCTGTAGTATAAATTCATATAAATGCAGAATCCAAATGAATCGCGATTTGTTTGGCACCTCAGCCGATTTGTATAGTCACACAATTGTTTGAATCATTTCTATAGCACATTTAAAAACAACATGAGTTGTATATTGTTTTTTTCAACAGTAATATTGTTGCAATATTTATGTAATATTTTTATTAAAAAAAAATATATGTATATTTTGTAGTAATATTGAATGTCAAAAAAAAATTGTGTGGAATGTCTGTAAAAACAACCACTTTTTTTTCCAAGTTTTTCTGAATCGTCAACCCTTCAAATTATGGTTCACGCATCAAAAAAGTTTCAGATTTTAAAAATATAACCATTCAAATCATCTGAAAATTCCTGTATTTCTTAACATGGTTTTCTTATCACAATAAAAGTATAGCAAAAAATTACAGTATCAGTTCTTCAAAATACTAGATTTTTTTCTGCAAAATAAGCCATACTGCATGATGTCCATATTATAAAAAAGGAGGGGGTCAGTGTGCCTCTTTATTTACCCATTTCAGGTGTTTTAAGATGTTCTGCCAGTGTGCACACTGAGTGGAGTGATCAAAATAAATTCTGTGGTCTGGGAGCCACTGGAAAATGAATGTTTTGATGACTCTCCACTCTGTTCTTTAAACCACTTTCACATTTAATCTAAACCTCAGTGTTCAGGCTGGTTGTCACAAGGGAACAGATTTTTATCTTTTGTGTAAAGTTTGTTCTGTGTTGCTCCCATCTTCATCCCCCACCCAGAAACACACACTGTTGTGCAGCGCTGCTCACATTCCCATCACTTCATTCCTCACTTCTGTTTGATCTCTTGCACACATTTTGTTGTATTTTGCCCTGATTGTTACTTTTTCACTTTTTCTCGCTCTGCTTCACGGTCTCTCAGTCTCAATTGGAGGTCACGGTTTGGGTAAGCGCTTTGAATAATGCTCTAGTCTTGTTATTTTGTACTGCATGCAGAATTGCACGGTGTCCGATTCTAAAGGCCTTACAATTTGCCATCCTATCCACTACTATTGCTAAGACATAATTCATACTGTAGATAAGCTTGTGTTTCTGCCATTTCAAAAGGACTGCAGTACAACAGCAAAGTAGTTGATGACTGCAGGTGACTAACGACTAACTTTACAGGTCTTTAATATGCCTGTATGGTGGAATGTACATGTACTGATATTATTTCATTATTTCTTTTTTCTCAGCTTTCGTACATTTCTTTTTGTATTAGTGATCACATTATTAAATGGACAACTCTGGAAATTGAGGTAGCAGACAAAAAGGATAGTGGATCTATCATTTTGAAGTCGCTGAAGAGGAACAGTTGCCTAGATCAGTGTTTTCTCAACCTTTTTGACTCTGAGTCCCCCAACCCGCAAAGGCGAATATATTTTTGGTATTCTTAATGATAAGATTACAACAGCTATTTAGTGTCAAGATTTATATCAAAACAATTATTTTTTTTGAGCGAATCAGAAATTAATGTTCAATAAGAGCATATCAATAATATTTGATTTTAAACATGATTCTTTATTTATTAATCAAAGTCTTCCTGTGATCTCCTTGGAAATTTGCTGAGGTCCTCATCTCTCTGGTTGAGAATCATTGGTCTAGATGAGAAGCAGACATTTTTTAAATGATTGATCCTAAATCTCTAAAGCTGTTGCCTTGACGCTCCAGACATTTAGCATCTAGTGCATGGTGGAATGTAACTTTGGAGAGATGGGTACTAAACTACCTAATAACAAAACATCTGCCTGCACGTTACCTGTTACTAAACCTTTCTCTGTATTCTGTAGGCGCTGGAGTTGGTCCAACTATTCAGATCGGAGAGCAGACGGTCATCACTGTGGATGCGAAGGCGGCTGGGAAGGGCAAGGTGACATGCACAGTGTGCACTCCGGATGGAGGCGAGGTGGATGTGGACGTTGTTGAAAACGAGGATGGAACGTTTGACATCTTCTACACAGCACCCCAGCCTGGCAAATACATCATCTGTGTACGCTTCGGTGGAGAGCTCATCCCCAACAGCCCCTTCCAAGTCACGGTACATATATGCCACACATATCCTGTGTTCATATGGAGCACTGTTTATTCATTTCAAATGTTGAACTCTCACAGACAAGCCTTTCCAGTGGGATAGTGTGTTAAATATACCCTGTGAGCCTTTAGTGCAAAACTGTCATTATAATGTGAATGCATCCACATTCAATTTAAAGGATTAGTTCACCCAAAATTGAAATAGTCATCCTCATGTTGTTCCAAAGCCATATGATTTTCTTTCCTCTAGGGTAGCAGTTCTTGATCTTTAGACTCAAAGGCCACTCATTGTCCAATAACAAAAATTCAAAGCCCCCCCCATATTTTCTCTCGTATTTCCGACAAATTTATTTTGTGATTTCTATAAGATTCAAGATGTGTCTGTGTGTTTCTTAAAAAAAATAGATTAAGTTTGAAAGAAAAGGTTTTTTCAAGCCAACAAAGTAAACTTCTAGCCTAGATGTTTTTCATGTTATGCAACGTTTATAGCATGTTGCTAGCATGTTTTAATACTTCTACCATGTTTTAGCATAATAAGAGATTTTACATTTACGTTTGAATGTTTACATTTGAATTTTGTCAGTTGGAGTTTGAACAATCTGTCAGTGTAGATCTATGAGATTTGAGAGATTCTTGATCGCCGATTTAAGGAAAACTGTAAGTCTGTCAGCATACAATATGAAGTCAGGGTCCTCAACACTGTTGCATTCGCACACAGTTTAAATATTTACAGGAGTGAGGACTATTCTGTAACCTATCTTACTACCATGCTGTTTTTTGTGTGTTTGTTTAGCATTATATACATCTTAAATATTTTACATTTACAGTTGAATCACTGTGCAGAGGTAGATATCAGACATCATTTAGTGACATTTCAGCCAATTCCTAACACAAAAACAGGTTCTGTAAAAACATAAGGGTGAGCAGCTTTGAACCAGAGGTGGTTGTTATTGAAGGGATTTCATCTTTGATTCTGTTGCCCTGTCTCAGGCTTTGGAAGGTGACTCTCCTGACCAACTAATGCAGCAGACCCAGAACCTGCAGTACGCCTACGCGCCCAACATGGGCCAGCCATGGGTACTGACACACCCCTCCTTCCTCCCCGTCTCCATTTCCTGCTCTGCTACTGACAAGTCCCCAATCGGTCCTATGTCCTTCCCTTTTTCACCCTCCTGTTTTTCTCTTCCTCCAGGTGTAGGGGTTATTTCACCTCATTTCCAATGATTCTGCCTTCATGTGGACTCTTGAATACATTTTCTTTGAAACATAAAATGACAGCCATTTTGGAAAGCATAAATGTGTTGAATCTACATTTGAACAAAATGGCTGGTTGTTGTCGAGCTTATGCCTGTGTTTGACACTGTCATTGTCTTTTGTGTGGGCATTAGATGTTGTTTTTGTGCGTGGTACATCATCGTTGGTCACGTCATCACTTGTCTGCTTGGCTTTTTCTCCACCCCTTCTCCAGATTGGTCAATCACTGACTGATCCTGCGGTGTCTCATTAGTGTCATTCTCTCTCACAGTGTTGGTGGCTGCGTCAACATCCTCGTCATCCTCATCTCCATTATCATTGTTTTGTTTTTGTTATTAAGGGAACTGTCGTCATGTCTGCTGTTTGTGCACTTCATCTCCATTTTTGTTATATATACAAAATGTTTGTTTTCTTGACATCAGAATCAATATAGGCTACCGATAAAAGGTTTGGGGTTTTTTTTTGTATCATGGTTCCATAAAACATTAAGCAACTAAAACATCTTAACATTTAATAATAATATAAAATATTTAATAACAATATAAAATGTTTCTTGATCACCAAATCAGCATATCAGAATGATTTCTGAAGGACCATGTGACACAGAAGACAGAAAAACATAAAAAAAATTATCAGCCCCAAACTTTTTAACAGTAGTATATGTGGACATCAGCCATACTTTTAAATTATCAGGATGATAGTTGAATATTATTCTTTGTCTGCCATTGATCATTTATTTTGAGTAGACTCATGACCTAGTAAATGAAATGTAAAGTGCAATTAAAGGTAATAATGAACAAACTAAGCAATTAGTAAATTCGGATAACTTGATGTTAACCTCAGAAACAAACCCGTTAGTTCTAGATCTTCAGGTTCTGATGTCTGTCTGAGTTCAGTGTCCCTCTCCTGGTTGGGTTTGATCGGTCTGATTCCCCTCTCCTTCCTCACAGGCTACAGACAGACAGTTGGGCATGAACGGACTGGACGTAGCTGGACTGAGACCCTTCGACTTGGTCATTCCTTTCACCATCCAGAAGGGAGAAATTACAGGTATTCTACTCTACAAATCAATCAAATAGAAATGGCCTGATTTCTACAAGAAGATTCTTATGTGTACCCGATGCCTTAAAGGTGATGTAAGAATGCCTTCTGGAAAAGTGGCCAAGCCTGATATTACAGATAACAAGGACGGCACAGTCACAGTGAAATACGCCCCAACTGAGGCTGGCCTGCATGAGATGGACATAAAATATGACGGAATACACATCCCAGGTAAAAGAGCCGTTCTAGCCATACTAACAAGTTAACAATAATTAAATGCTTTAAAAGTTGTTTTTGGTTTAATCAACATATTTTGTCTGAATTATTTTTTTTTTTAAATGGTTCAATTCTGAATTCCTCCTCTTGTCTCTTAGGAAGTCCACTGCAGTTCTATGTGGATTATGTCAACAGTGGTCATGTGACTGCCTATGGTCCTGGTCTAATTCATGGCATGGTTAATAAGCCTGCAGTCTTCACTGTTAACACCAAGGATGCTGGAGAGGGTACATATTGACTAATTCAGCTTTTTAATTTGTTGTTTTTGATTTTATTGATCCTATTTATGTATTTTCTTATTTAATTTATTTATTAGTTAAGCCATTAATTAAGAGTAGTAAGTAATGCCGCTGGCTTATAACAGATGACCTTAAATCAATTTGAATGGCCCAAAATGAAAAGCTGATTACAATATTTGTTGTGTGTTCATTAGGTGGTCTGTCTCTGGCCATCGAGGGTCCGTCAAAGGCAGACATCAGCTGCACTGATAATCAGGACGGTACCTGTACAGTCTCTTACCTCCCTGTTCTTCCTGGTGACTACAACATCATTGTCAAGTACAATGACAAGCACATTCCCGGAAGCCCTTTCATGGCCAAGATCACAGGTGCTTTAAGAGCTGCTTTGATATTTAGATGAGGGGGGAAAAAGTCAGTTTATGTGCATTGTTTGAAGTGATGTCATCAACTCCGTGTTTGTCCACAGGCGATGACTCGATGCGCATGTCTCATCTGAAGGTGGGCTCAGCTGCTGACATCCCTCTAGACATCGGTGAGCTGGACCTCAGCCAGCTGAGCGCGTCTCTTACCACCCCCTCTGGCCGGGAGGAGCAGTGTCTGCTCAAGATACTCAGGAATGGGCATGTGGGTAAGTGTTACAATGGAAGTGAAAGTAAGTGGAATAAAATGTGTGAAGTCTGCAGTTGTTCTAATCTGATCTATTTCTGGTGTCTTCTGTCAAGGTATCTCCTTTGTGCCCAAGGAAATTGGAGAGCATCTTGTTAACATTAAGAAAAATGGACGTCATATTCCTAATAGCCCAATCTCCGTCATGATCAAACAATCAGAGATTGGTGATGCCAGCCGCGTGCGTGTCACTGGTCAAGGCCTGAGTGAAGCCCGTACCTTTGAGCCTGCAGAATTTGTCATTGACACCAGAGATGCAGGTAATTAACATGTTCAAAAGCCAAAAAATTTTTTGGATTCATCGTAATATTATTATATATTGTTTGTATTTATTTAATGTATTTATTTGTAGTTTGTTTTTTTTATTCAATTGTTTGTATTTATTTTAAGGATATGGAGGACTCAGTTTGTCTATTGAGGGACCCAGTAAAGTAGATATCAACACTGAAGACCAGGAAGATGGCACCTGCAAAGTCACATATTGCCCCACAGAACCAGGAAATTA
Source organism: Carassius gibelio (assembly GCF_023724105.1). Lineage (NCBI taxonomy): Eukaryota > Metazoa > Chordata > Actinopteri > Cypriniformes > Cyprinidae > Carassius > Carassius gibelio. The sequence goes on from NC_068393.1 coordinate 12,689,309, forward strand.
CATAATTAACATCAGATTTGCAGACCAGCATGTTCCAGGTATTTATTAGCAGTGCTGTACTTTCATAACAGCAGTTTAAGTTGGTCAGTTATTGATCTATGATTAAATTGACCGTTAAACTTCACCCGTTATGCTCTTCCAATAGGAAGTGCTTTTACTGTCAAAGTGACAGGAGAGGGTCGGATGAAAGAGAGCATCACCCGCAAAAGAAGAGCTGCATCTGTGGCCAATGTTGGCAGCCAGTGCGACCTCAGCCTGAAGATCCCCGGTAAGACTTGTGGGAAAAATATTAACCTAATCATTATTAACAATCCCCTTCTTTTAATGCACCACCTTCTGTTGATCCACAGAGATTAGCATCGCAGACATGACCGCTCAGGTGACCAGCCCATCTGGCAAAGTACACAAGGCAGAGATCATGGAGGGAGAAAACAACACGTACTGCATTCGCTTCGTGCCCACGGAGATGGGTGTGCACACGGTCAGTGTGAAGTATCAGGGTCAACATGTCCCTGGATCCCCCTTCCAGTTCACTGTGGGTCCTCTTGGAGAGGGAGGCGCCCATAAGGTCCGTGCTGGAGGCCCAGGATTAGAAAGAGCAGAAGCAGGTGTACCAGGTATGAGATGGCATGAACAACTTGAAACTTGGATTTCTACTTGAAGGTGAAAGATCACAACACAGATTTAGCATTTGGTTCATGGAATACGATTGAAAATAATGGATTTCACCCACAGAAATTCCCAGAACAATGATAAATGTGATCTCCCCTCAATGCTTCATGCTTTCTCTATGTGCAGCTGAGTTCAGCATTTGGACCCGTGAAGCAGGAGCTGGTGGTCTGTCCATTGCGGTCGAGGGACCCAGCAAGGCAGAGATTGCTTTTGAAGACCGCAAGGATGGATCCAGCGGTGTCTCCTACATTGTCCAGGAGCCTGGTGAGGCTTTTCTTCCGGACTCTTCCTATATATATAACACATTTACACTTCAGGAAGTTTGTTCATTGTTATGGAAAGTTATAAGTATTTAAGCTGACTGGCCTCAATCCGTTTCAGGTGATTATGAAGTATCTATCAGATTCAATGATGAGCACATCCCTGACAGTCCATTTGTGGTGCCTGTGGCCTCGCCATCCGATGACGCTCGCCGTCTCACTGTTGCCAGTCTTCAGGTGAGGCTTCGAGAAAGACAGACATTTGTCCACCCAAAAAAAGCCTCCAAGTCAACCCTTGGCACAGCAGCCACAGTAACAGTGAAAACATTACTTCACATTAAGCAAATCAAACTTAGCTTCATGTCATGGTACTGCCACAGGTACAGGAAAGGAGAGGTAAAAGTCATACACCACCACATACTCTCACATACATACATGCATGCATTCGGTAGCTGCATAATGGGTACATCATTTCCTTTTTTCATTACTGATAAAAAAAGTTAAATGTTGCAAACACCAATCACACCAAAAAGTCCACTGTTATCCGTTGCTGCTGTGTTAATGGGCTGTGCTGGGGTTTCTGGGATACTGAAGGACTGTTTGTATTTCTCGTGCCTTGTCCTAAAGGCTCCCAACAGCCCTACCATCAACATGGATGGAAATAATAGGCTAAAGGGTTAAAGAGGGCAAAAGAGGCTCATTTGTCTTTCTGTTCTTTGACTTTAAACTATTTCCTTTTGTGAATTGCTGAGGGTGGAGGGCTTTCATTTCTAGGTCTCTCAAAGCCTCTCTCTTTAACCCTGTTAGCCTGAAAAGGTAAGAGATGTAGAGAGTCATATTAGGCGAGGGACTGTCGCATGTTTGTGGTGTCAGATTATTACATCGTTTTTGATCCTTGGTTGAGTGTGGCAGTGTCGTGTTAATGCAGGAGTCCGGATTAAAGGTGAACCAGCCGGCCTCTTTTGCTGTGAGCCTAAATGGGGCGAAGGGAGTCATCGATGCCAAAGTTCACAGCCCATCTGGAGCACTTGAGGAATGTTGTGTTACAGAGATCGATGAAGGTAACGATAGCTTGATTTGATTGTGTTTTGCTCTGTATGCCACACTTCAGCATTTACATATTTTTGGAAATGAAGCATCCAGGATAAAGATGAAGAGCTTTAAAAAATTACTTAAATGATATTACTTTGATTACCTCAAGGCTACCATATGTAATGTTGGTGCCCAAATTATCAAAAGTAGTTGTAATTTATCTTCAACTGCTGTCCTCTTGCCGTCTTTCCTCACAGATAAGTATGCTGTGAGGTTCATCCCCAGGGAGAATGGCCTGTACCTGATAGATGTGAAATTCAATGGTTCTCACATCCCTGGAAGCCCCTTCAAGATCCGAGTTGGTGAAACTGGCCAGGCTGGAGACCCAGGAATGGTGTCTGCTTATGGAGCTGGTCTAGAAGGAGGCACCACTGGTACAAAGAGCTTTAGCTATCATGTATAGTGTGATCTTTTATAGTTGTCAGTGTGTGCAACTGACTATACACCTCTACCTTCTCAGGATCTCCGTGTGAGTTCATTGTGAACACCAGCTCAGCTGGCCCAGGTGCTTTGGCAGTGACCATAGATGGACCTTCCAAGGTGAAGATGGACTGTCAGGAATGCCCAGAGGGCTACAAGGTCACCTACACACCTATGGCACCTGGAAACTACCTAATTTCTATCAAATATGGTGGACCATACCATATTGTTGGCAGCCCATTCAAAGCTAAAATTACAGGTAAGAAAAAATGCTTAAGATTTAGTTTTATAATAATAACTTGTAACAATTACAAACCATGTTTTATCTTACAATGTTTTAATTTTTAAGTGTTATTTTTTTGGGCCTCATTTGTCAACTTAAATGTTTTATCATGGTATTTAATTGGTGGTGGGCAGAAATGTTATTGTGCATAATTTCAAATGTGTCCTTTTGCAGGTACCCGATTGGTCAATAGCCACAGCATGCATGAGACTTCATCAGTACTGGTTGACCCTGTGACCCGCAGCGTGACGACCAGCCAGCAGGCAGCGCCAGGCCGGGGCAGCTCCGACGCCAGCCGTGTAGTTGCCAAGGGTCTGGGACTCAACAAGGGCTTCATAGGACAGAAGAACACTTTCAGTGTGGACTGTAGTAAAGCAGGTACGGACAAGAGATGGATGTCTTTGAACCTTAAACCAAACTATTAAACATTCCTATCCATATCAAATGTTCATGTTCAATGCACACGTTTGACTCTGTATTTCCATCTGTCCACTCAGGGAGGAACATGCTCTTGGTTGGAGTGGATGGGCCCAAAGTGCCCTGCGAAGAGATCTTGGTGAAACACTTGGGTAACCGTCTCTATAATGTGTCCTACCAGCTGAAGGAGAAAGGAGAGTACATCCTGGTGGTGAAATGGGGCGATGAGCACATTCCCGGGAGCCCGTATCACATCACTGTCTAATGGCTCTCCACCAAAACCTCCAACACCATCTTAGGCTCCTCCCAACATCAAATACATGAACACTGAAAACTTGCTTGTCCTCCTTCCTTTTTATGATCCTCTTATCCAGTATTTTCCTGCACCACTATTTAGCTTTCGAGTAAGAGGGGCATTTAAAAGAAGCACCTTGTCACTGTATGCCAGTCAGTTTTGGATCCTGTTACATTTGCTGCATTCTGCAATCTTTTAAATCCGAGGCTTTTGCTTTTGCTCCGTGTTTGGTCTGTAACTGATCCTGTCCTTTACACAGAGTAGCTGCTACTGTGTTTTGCCTGGTTTAGGAGACTGCTGTTCAAGTCATAATTGTACAGAGTAACCAATGCTAGTAGCACAAGAAATATAGATGTGATTCAGCCACTTCTTTAACAAACTTGTTTTCATTTAACTTACCATAAGGTGAAGTGGAGCTTAACCATAGACTGTCACATAGACTGAATTAACACTGGTGCCAAAGCTCTGCGGGTCTGACCTTCTGAGTGTTTGAATATTTTTCAATCTACAGAGCTGCATGTTACTTCCGTTTGACCATGAAGACATTCTTGAAAATGTCACTTCAGTGCCATTTAAGACTGGGATTGTGTGCCAAGTGATTTAGAAACCAAAGGGAAGTTGCATAGCAGAATAAAGATGATGACCATGTCATGTGGCTGAAGGTGTAACGAAAGGGAGATTTTTTGATGCATACTGCTTTAGTTGTTGTTGGTTATATAAAACACTTGTAAATCGTAACGATTGGCAAAAATGTCACTTTGCGCTCACTTTGTCAGCTCTTTAGCCCTTTGTGCTCCAATGTCAATGTATAATCAGTATTCCAGAATTTAACAAAAAAAAAAAGTCTAAAAAAAGTAAAGTTTTGATTTACAGTATTTTGATACACAATAAAGTGGTCTTAACTATTTTTCTGTCAGTCAATGTGTAGATGTTTTCATTTTCTCGTATTCCACCCCCAGTTTGAAGTAAAATGTATTAATTTTTGAGAACATCCAAGATTACCTTAAAGTCACCATGAAATCAAAATTGGCAATTGTTTTATGAAATATTGCAGTGTTTATTACAAATCATTAAGCCATGCACATTTATGTATTTATTCTTATTCCGGTTTTCTTTTAATTAAAAAAAAATTAACTAAATTAAATAATACCAAGTTCAAGAAGCTATTTCACCCAGATACAAGCCACAGTTGGCAAGAAAAGATTACAGATTCAGTTTGTCAACATAAAAATAAACCAATAATACTATGAAAAGACCCCTACCATTAGAAAACATGGCTTGATGAACACTGGCACAAAAAGTAAAACTACTACTGTATTTGCTTAGTTACTGCTTCATCAAATCAGTTCTGGCTGCTAAATAAAGCTTTTGAGTAACTAAATCAGGTTGACGCCTGAGGCTGGCATGCAGCGGAGTCCAGATACTGTAGTCTACACAAGCAGCTGTACTCTGTCCATATAAGGAAGAGCCCAGTGTCATGACTACGGTTTCCAGGGCCCTGGATCTGTTTTACTTCAGGCCCCTGTTGTGTTTACATTTACTTTGATTTATATAAATGTGGTGATGTGACTGATTTTTTTCCACACCAAAAGAGATTTACATCGTTATCACTGCTTAGGCAATTTAAGGAAAGAGCTGCCCTTCAGAGAGGAGTAACAGTCAATCCTGTTATCGCTGTCTGTCCACGGCAACGCGAAAACAAATACAAACAGTTGGGGTTTTTCCTTCTATTTTCAAAAAGTCCTGGACTAGTTGTAATGTCGCCCTTCAGCGGCAGACAAGTGCAGTGCTTGAAAAAAGATGGTTCTGTCATCGGGGTTTAGATTTATCCGGGGTTTGGGTTCGAGCCCCGGCACATTGACTCTGGGGCTCGACAGTAACAACTTACAAGTAAGTTATACAAAATGAAAAGTTTTTATATTTAAAATACAGTTAGTAATGCAACATCAGTCAACATTTTCACCATTACGACTGTTTAATAGTTCAATAAACCGTTCAATAAACAAAGGACAATAATATTAGGTCACTTACATTTTATGCGGAACCACAGGCTTTGTTTTGTTTTTTTCAGTGTAAATTATTTAATTTGATAACGAAGAGATAACAATAATCACACTATTATAATTAAGTATATAAATTAAATGTGAGAATTAGAAATGAAAGATAATGTATTAATGAGGTTAGGGGGGAAATGCCTTAAAGGTAAAAAAAATGCCCTTGGATTAAACATAAGAAAACACAGATTTATATGTTACAGTTGATGAAAAAATGATAAGAATATAGTTTAAGACTAAATTAAATTTTACTATATATATATACATATATATATATATATATATATGTATATATATTTTGGATTCATTGCACACCAACTGAAATATTTCAGGTCTTTTATTGTTTTAATACTGATGATTTTGGCATACAGCTCATGAAAACCCCAAATTCCTATCTCAAAAAATTAGCATATCCATGTAGCAGCACACTGGAAGTGAAGATTATTTAACATTTACACATTTTTAATCTAGTATTTTAAATATTTGTATTTTTTTTATCTCATGCATCACATCACAACACAGTCCATCTGTATAGTATGTTCATAGTACACCTACCTGTATATCATGCTTATAGTATTTAAAATCGGTAGATTATGTCCATAATACCTATCTGTATAGTTATTGTACATATTATAGACCTTGTATATTCTGTACTTACTGCTTATTGCACTTCTGGTTAGATGCTAACTTCATTTCGTTGCCTTGTACCTTACATGTGCAGTGACAATAAAGTTGAATCTAATCTAATCTAATCTAAAACAGCATACAAAGTAAATATTTGCCAAATAATATTTATATGTTGTAGGATTCATTCATTACAGTGACAGTTACAAAAGTTTGAGGTGGGTAAGATTTTTGAATGTTTTTATGTATCTTAAAAATAAATTATGCATTTAGCAGACGCTTTTATCCAAAGCGACTTACAGTGCATTCGAGCTAATATTTTATACCTATATATCTTATGATCACCGAGACAGTATTTATTTGATCAAATGTACTGTAAAAATAATATTGTGAAATTTTGTTACGGTTGTAATTTTTTAATATTATATTATCTAATAAAAGGTAATTTATTACTATAATGGCAGAGCTGAATTTTCAGTCTTCAGTGTCGCGTGATCCTGAGCGCTGCAGGCGTGAGGAAGTGATGTGCGTCTCCTCCTTCAGCGCGACACGCCCAGATCAGGAAAGCGCCTTTTAACGTCCTGGGATCGGTTCAGGTAATTCAATTATGACAACATTTTATTTTTAAATATAAGAACAGTATATGTATAGGCGAGAAAAAACAGGAAACTATTGTTACTGCTCACCCTTCTGTCCCAAGTCAAGCTAAACGCGGTGTTAAAGTGGAGTCAGTGGTTGCGTGTGCTAGCTCGATGCCAAGAAATCAGTTCCTCTCACCTTTTGTTCTCCTGAAAAACGCTTTTGGTCTCCTTTTCTCCCAAATGTTTTTGCTTTAATTTGACAGAAGAAGTTCGCTTGATCTTTGCATAGCAAGTGTATTTTGTTCAGTGTACGTTAACGTTAACGTTACCCCTCCAAGTGTCCAGCTGTTGTAGGCTGCACGTGTGACATTCAGCCCCAGATGTTATAGCAGTCTGACACTCTGTTTATTCTTATACAGTGCTGTTTTTTTTTTATCTCTCTATAAGAGATTGAGTTTGTTCTTTCAGACTCTCCTTAGAGATAAAATAAGTTTGGTTTTACGTTACGTTTCTCAGTGGGCCTACTAACACTAGTTACCTAACGTTTCATGCTAGAACATTATTATGAGTCATCTCAGTGTGTGTGTGTGTGTTTTGGCATCTTAAACATTTACGTAAAACCTGTTGTTGCAGTTATGTCCTCATTAAGTGTAAAATCTGATAAGGAGATCAGTCAGCTGCTGGATGAATATGGCATTAAACATGGACCCATAGTAGGTATGTGATAAAGCCTTTTAGTCTTTTAGAATAAGTTGTAACAACTTAAGTTAGTTATAAAAAAATAAAATAAAAAGTATGTAAAAACGATTTTTTTATCTAAAACGTTTTAATTTAATATTTTTATGTTATTCGTTAAATTTTAGCACTAGCTCAGGAAAGCATGTTAAAGTGTGTTTGTTTTTGTGTGACTCTGGGTAAAGTTGTGCTGCAAATTTGGTGTCGGTTTTGTTTTTGCAGAATCCACACGGAAGCTCTATGAAAAGAAACTGAATGAAGCCATGGCCAAAAAAGATAAGCCTTCCTCTCCTGACAAGACGTACTACCGGGAAGAACGTAAGGCTTCTCTGAAGAAAAAAGACACAGTCTTTGACTTTCCCCATATTTAATGTAGAATTACACTTGTAAAATTTGGTTTTGTTTTCATAGAGGAGGAAGTTGAATACGTGACCTATCATCAGCCCGTGAGTAAAAACTGAACTGAACTTGAAGGATTATATCATCAGACATGTAGTCTATTAATAAGACATTTTTCATATTCACCAGCCACAATTGACCAGACACGAAGGATTTGGCGATGTGTAAGAAGCATATTTTATTTTCCTGAATATATTTTTTCTTAAAAAGTCTTACTGTGCCCTTCCACAATTTAAGGTCTTGAATCAGAGCAGAAAGTCTTACATATAAAGTCATAGTATGAAATTTTGCATGTGTTGTTACTCAGTATTTTTATTTCCCAGTACAAATAACTAAATCAGGATACATGAATATTAAGTGAGTTTATGCTTAAAACAAGAACAAAAACAGTATGTTTCAAAAGGGTATGAAAACTTTTTCCATATTCAAAAAATGTACAGGAATTGATTGGAAGTTGTATTTCCACATGACTCAGAAAATAAAACCCTGATATTAAGCAATAATCTGAGATCACAATCATAATGTCTGTTAAAATGTCTTGAGATCACAAATATTCCTCTGATATGCTTACAGTAATTGTATATGTGTGATCTCTTCCCAGCACAAGGAGGTCGAAGGTCACCGATGCAGATTTTGCCGACGAGTGAGATTCATTGATTCCCTTTTCCATCTCATTTTTTAGCTTTAAAGCATTTTTCAACTACATTTAAGTGGATATCTGCTTTCCCTCCGCAGCATACGCAGGTCAAATCTGACTGATTACAGAGATGACGACAAAGGCTATACCAACGAGTGAGTTTTTATTTTAATAATATTATTAAAAATTATCTTATTTTTGTCTTCTCTTGCAACATGTTACTACAATTTGGCTGTAATCCTGTAGTATAATAACCTCATTTGAAAATAATTGAAATGTTCTTCATGTCTATTTTGAAGGCCCGTGATCAGCCCAGCTCGCTCGTCCTATCAGAGCTCTTCTCGGCCAGGCCCTTCAGTCTCCACATCCATGCAGCGTGGTCCGTCCAGTCCAGAGACCAGCCGATCCGGAGGGGTGCTGAGCTGGCTTCGTGTTTTGGTGTTTCTTATCATTGCTGCATTTCTTTATTACGTGTACACATGTATGGAGCCTGCAGAGGAGACCCCCTTTAAAAGTGTTAAGTAGAGGAATGGAGAGGTTTTAAATATGTTCATCATCCCCAACCTAAACTGATTCTGTACAAGCACCACCATAAATATAGCCTAAGAGTTTAAGAAATAATATTCTGTATGAGTACAGATTGTGAAGTTTAGTACCAGTTGTCATACAATCATGAACTTGTGGATAATGCGTAAAGTTTTATTCAAATACGTGCTTTGTGCATTTTTAAAGTCTAACAGGTACAGATGTGGAAAAGAATAGAAAAGATAGTTGGGGCATTTAAGTCTTTAAAGCTTATTTTCTTATGAATTTTATGTAAGATCCTTTTGCTGTGTATTTAGGGCTTGTGTTCATGGGACATTCAGTGGAGCACTGTTTGCTAAACCATTTCAGTTCGCTCTTAATAAATTCCAGGTGCTGTATTTAAAACTCAAGAGTTATGACTAATGACGTACACAAGGGTGTGCTAGTTTGTGAATAATAGTTACAGCTAAAGGCCATTGTTAGGCACAACGCAACAACACTTTCAGCCAAGACTATTCACAATATAACAAGCTTTCAGTAACTCATTACTATTAGTGAAAATTATTAAGGATTAAATTGTATAAAAATGTTTTTTTAAACAGATTCACTCATTAATTACTATCCTACTGCTGCTTGTCCCTGACATGTTGACACTACCAAAATATCTTTTTGTATTATGTATATAAAGTATTGAACTTTTTTTCTTTTTGACAACCTAAAACAATATATGAATATCATTGTTATTAGAATTGTACTTTGATAATGACAACTAAGTGCATACAAAGGTTTATACTAAAGCTTTTCTCATTTGTTGCTAATTAAACAAACATTTTTCAAACACTTCTTGAATTCCAAAAATGTTTGCTTAAAAAAAATACTGTTTTTAAAAAATAAAATAAAATAAAAAGCCAGTTGGTTTGAAATGTTATCTAATAAAGTGCCATTTTAAGCTTTTTTTCCACTGTGTTTATCGACTTGATTAAATCCTTTGACCAAGTTTTCAGCAGAACTGTTTCCACACGTGTAAAGGCTTCTGGTACGATTTAAAGACTCTAGGAGAGGGTCAGCAAATGTCTGTTAATATTACATTGCAAACTCAGATGGCAGAAAAAAAGTTTATTAAGACTTATTACAGTGAGAAAAACTTTCTGCAGTATCATTTGCTGCTTCTGAAACCGAACAGATGTACAGTACAGTATTATAATTAATGTACTGTAAAGAATAAAGTTTAGATGTCCAGACTTAAATACTATTTAAATTATAAAGACAAGAGAAAAAAAAAAAAAGAGAGAGCCTCTGCTCACCCTCCAGACTCCAATACCGTGATGATGATGTTGATGAGAACAGTAAAGAACACTAAAACAGTGGCCATATTATTCATTGTGTTAAGCCTCGGCTGTAACTTAACATCATTCAGGTCATACTTCACTGAAGGGAACAACAGAAAACACATTGTTACATTATGAAATTACACCAGAGAAAAAAAAAATCCTTCCATAAGTATAAACTAACCAATGAAGATGAGCAGGAGGCCCACAGTGACCTGCAGTGAGATGGACAGTGAGATCAGAGCGATGAGAGGAGCGTAGAAGCGGTGCTGTGCTCCTGAATGCAGCACTGTCTTCAGCTGAGAGGAGTTCACCATCAGAAGAGCCACATCCAACATGCTCTGCGCTGCACTCTTCTTAGTAGCGTAATGATTCATGTTGAAGGGACGATGTGTGTTCCCTGCCCCAGGAGCCTGACAGGGAGTGAATATAATATTCATTGGCCTGTCCATTCAAGAATATGTAACTAAGAAACCGATTATTAGATATTAGTGGAAGTTAACGAGAACAACTTGTGAAAATTCTTAAGAAAAACGTATAGAAATGTTCCAATCTGGGGCTAAAAGATCTCTATTCCTCAAGTAATTCAGGTTCTTTCTGCAGGACAGAATCACTGAAAGCTTAAGCAAAGATGAAACTTCACACAGCACTGCTTGTACACACAACTGAAGGACCTTTTCAACAGAGGTATGAGCATCACTTAGGTGCTACTGCTCGGATGAGTGTCTCGTGGACAGTGTGCTGGCATGTAACATCCAGATATTTAACACATGGAGTCATTTTAAATGTATATTATAACTCTGCAAGATATAATCTGTGCTGTAAAATGCTTTTGTAAAACTGCAGCATATTCAAACAAACGAGAAAAAGATCAGGAAGCACACATCTGTCACTCACCTCTCCTTGTTGATTGAGGGCTTGATTCTCCATTGACTTCAGGTTTTGTTCAGCAAAAGAAATGGTTACAGGAAGCTCACAAACATAACAGCTCAGCCTGAGAAATGTTTTACACCCGAATTCCTAGCTTTCTCCAAAAGATGTGCTTTTAAACATTGAGAGAAAGACCCTCCCATTAGTGTCACCAATGTGTGAACGGACAATAACTTTACTTCTAAAGTCTGATGAAGAGCCTGCATGCTCGAAACCTTTTTTTTTTAAATAAATTTTTGATACTTTTTTGGAGCTTTGGTGTTGCCGACTTTACATTTAAATAAATTTTCAACTTGTTTCTTAGTCGAACACCCAGTTGAGATCGATGTGAGTGCTTTTGCCTGCTCTTTGTCTTCCAAAGTTACACAAATTTAAATTATCTATATATAAAAAAAAACACTGTTTCTATAAGGTCAGTTTTTATTTAAAAAACAAAAAAACATTACATATGACTGGAAATCAAACACTGGCAGTTAAAGATACACTTGTGTGTGCTACTACACACTAATAACAGGCTTTTGTAAAGAAAGAGGATTAAGAGTATTATACTTGAAGGCAATTTTATAAGTGGAATGTCTATTGATCGATATCTCGGAGTTCACAAACAGCATTTTGTTATTCATATCTAGTATAAATCTTAACAGTGCATGGCATAGTGGTGTTATAAATCACAAAGCACTATGGGAACAGTCCTGGTCATGTAAATAAGTGGTCTGATTGGCTACATTTTACACCTCATGCCTTTTACCAATTAAAACTCAAGAAGGTTGTAGATTTCTGCTTAGTCCTTGAGGTTATGATTGGTGAAGGGAGAGAAAAGCCACATATCTGTTCTTTAGCTCCTCTAATCGTTCGGCTGAAAAGAAACAAAAAAAAACATGTTATTTAATATATAAGTTGGTGTAAGAATTTTTGCTAAAAACCAAGACATCCAAGAAAACACTCACGCAGCGTGTGCTTCTCTCCTTTAGACCAGTACCGCTTGTCTGTCTGCAGCTGTTGCACTGTTTGTGTGAGAGACAACGAGGTTTCAGACAGCTGCTTAAGAGCCTCCAGCTCCTGAAACGTAAATGAAGAATATAGAATACATTTGTATTTGAATATGCAAAATTGATGTCTTGAGAGTATTCAGCCATGTTAATATCAAAACACTCCTCGTCTTATTTTCTTGAATCTCATCGATGGTCTGAAATCTCTTCCCTTTCGATTTGATGTTTCTCCAAAAACCTCTGCATGAGGCGTGACGCATGGGCGGGTGAACTGTCGTGATGAAGCTGCTAATCATCAGTCACCCATAGCTGTGGCTGTTTTCGTTGCATTGCATTGTATGGTTTTACTCAATAGAAAAAGTATTGGATAGCCTGATGGTGAAGTCACCTTGGGTGGCCTGAGGGTGAGAAACTTTTAACAAATTTTCATTTTTGGGTGAACTATCCCTTATAGGTATATGGATCTCATGACCCAGGCAGATATGATATGCATCTCGATGCAAAGCCAACATGATATATTAAAGATACATATGAAGCAGCTACCAAAGTGATATGATGCGTTTCACCCATTATGATGCAGTGCGATGCGATTTCAATTCGATTCAACACAATGCCATTTGATGCAATGGAAAAAATATGATAACTTCTAATGCCTCAAGGCCTGTTTCATAAGGCTTATTTGAGTTAGTCTGACTCATTGGCAAATTATTTGGTTCCATAAAGCAAATTTAACTCAGGCCTAGATTTATTTTTTGTTTCTAGCCATGCATCCCTTCTCTCTGGTTTTATTACAGCTGTACCTTTTATAGTTTGCAATCTAAAAGTTTACAATCTAAAATTAAAAAGCATTAAAATAACTAAATTAATAATTAGTCACTGAATTAAAAATGAAAATAAATAATAAAGAAAATGACTATATTTTAACTGCTATAAGAAAAACTCATTTGAGCTTAATTGGTACTGTAGCCTACTAGATTACATTTGATTTACCTATTACAATAGTCCCTTTACAGTTACTGCTATCATAAAAATACACTCATATGTAGGCTTAAAATTCTAGAATCTTTTTTTTTTTACCAAAATGTATATTGTACTCAGAATTATTGCTCTTCTATTCGATTTTGCACTCTCTGTTTAGCACGCGTGCGCAGTGTAGTGCTCGTTCACTCGAGACACTCGCCCGTTGTGTGAGGACAACACAATATCTCAAATGCAATAAACAGTGCAGATACATTCACTGTTTGTCTTGGTGGATCGATTTTATCAATGATCGACATTAAGGGCTGCTAAAGAATAAGCGTGCACAAATTAGTGAGACTGTGTGAATTTAATTTTGCATTTATGGAACTGCTTTAGCCCCGAATTTATTGGTTAGGTTAGGTTAGTCAGGTTTTGGACTTTAATCAGTTTTTCCTTGGGTCTCCGTGGTGTTAGGATGCGTCATATTCACGCAGGAGTGCTGAGAGAACGCACTTGAGAAACAGTTTAGGGAGGAGAAATCAATCTACATATGAAATATTTGTAACAGATTATTGGTCACTTTGGTACAGCGCATCCACTAGTAATTACACATTAACAAATAGGTTTTTTTTTACCAATGCAAATATGTTAGAAACTATGCATCGCGATACAAATGCAAACTTGTATTCAATGCACACTTTTTAAATCTATGCATCACATTGTTAAATTTCTAAGCAAATCAGGGAGTCTTCCCATCTCTAATCCCTTTAAATGACTCCAGAAAAATTATGTAGATGCTTTACCGTATTACAGGCATGCAGGAGCTGATGTACAGACTGAAAAACACTAGCACCAGAGTTGAGGGCCGGAGGGGCTCTCTGGCAGTACGCCTTAAAGTCTGTGTTGTAGATGTGTCCGAAAGCCGTCATGAGCTGAGACATGTCTGAGATGGCCACTTTCAGCGCACAGGGGGAAAGCACAGCTGCAGAACCTGACGGATGAGACTGCAGGAACTCACACTGAGGAACAGAGAGGATCACGTTATTATGGAAACCAAACACCTCATATCAGATGTGAGAAATGGCACAAGATGGTCCCACCTCTTTGTGGAGCTCGTCTAATGCGCTCTGGGTAGACTTCAGCAGCGCCATGGCCTCCGTCAGGCTTTCTTCTCCACGACTTCCTAGTCGCAAATGTTGATCACTCCTTCAATGCCAGTAAATAACAACTGTGTTAAAGACAACAGTTTGAAGAAAGAAAAAAAACTCGTACATGTGTGCATAACAGTTACACAGACCTGTCTGTGAATTCGCTGGGTTTACTGTGGTTTCCGTTCATTTTTTTGTGTTGAGTTGACTGCGTGCGTATTAGATGTTCACGGATATGCGCAGGCCACGGATTGCAGACTGGATTCAGGAGCATATCCAGGTCAGATAAGTGGTCCTGAGACATCAGCTCTCCAAGAAGATCATCGTTCTTTACGCTGTCATCACCAGAGCATGAGTTCTGCCTACATCCATCAAAACAAACAACAAAGAAACAAGACCGCTTTAAATTATTGTAGGCCTGACTCAAGGTTGATGTAAAATCAGTGTTACAAAAACCTGCACAAGTCAGATACCTAGAGTCTGCTTGAATCACCATTAGAATCTGCTCCAGAAACCGCAGTTGCCTCAAAGGTGGTGCACGGCCCTGAAAATATAACAGACGCGACAGGAGTATAGAGGAGTTTCTTAACCAAGTTTCAATCCATCCCAAACATATTTTTCTTGTTGTACATGTACTGCATAAAATGTTTAATTCAATTACGTTACAGCAGTGTTGCAGTAATCTCTATTCTGCTCCTTACATTAAATGCACCAGACTGTATAAAGATCAACATTGTAGAACTTCATACCTTAATTAAATCCTGGTCATTAGCTTTACATAACATCATTTCATAACCAAACCGTGTGAGTTCTGTGAGTGAGAAAGCACAACAAAACAATGAACAACTATCAAACAATAAACACAAGAAAATAACAAAACAGAGCAGACCATGCTTCTGTGGGACCTTTTCTTTGCAAATAAATAATCAGAGTAAGAACTATATTTATGAAAAAAATGAAACAACATACTTATGCTAACCAACATTTGAAATTCTTATATATTGTCCTTCAATGGCATCTAATGATTCTTGCCTGACAAGATTATTTTTGGTATACAGTTGAGAACCTCTTTTTGTCTTTGACCCATACAAAGGATTACCTTGAACTAAATCCTCATTCTGAGTTGATTTCAGTGCGGAAAACTTCTCCTTTAGGGATGGACAAATGCTTTGTAAACACAAACAGAGCAAGACATTTTAGTACACAGATTTGCTAACTACACATCTGGCATCATTCTAATCATGTTTTTAAGTCTATCATGCATCAGACCTGGCGCAAATCCACTTGAGGATATCAGTCCTGTGTAATGAAGGAGAGCAGAGGAGCTCCTGCACACTGTCCGGCTCCCGCAGGTACAGCCCGTCCACCAGAGGACAGCCCAGACTCTGAGCAGACAACACAGCAGGTCAAACAGCCCAGCTAACCTTAGTAACTGTGTTACTGACAACATTTAAACTCGCTAAACAGAGTTCATACACAGCACACACTGAGCTTGATAAGAGAAACGATAAATAAACCAGTCCTAAAATGTAGACAACAGATAATATCTTAAAATATCTGTTATTTTATTTGAACACACAGTGGTTAGCTCCAAAACTAGCAGCTAGTGGCTCATTAGACACAAAACACTACCACAGACTCAGAACAGCTGCTATTAAGTTCGCAAAACATCAGAAATGATTGAATGTGTCGTTTTCTGTGTATGGTGTGTCTATAACGATGTGTAAACTACCTGAAGGCTGTTGTAAACTCGCATAGACAGCAGCTGCTCTGTTGAATTCCCCGCCATGTTGTTATTCCTGTGAGTCTGACTCTGTGCGTCACTGTTGTTCAGCGTCTGCGTCACAGCGACCCCCAGCGGCCACGCGCACATTACAACTGTGATTACAGGATAGAACCATAGACAGTAAAAGAACCACTGATCGAGAACATAAGCAAGCGGCAAACTCCCGCGTTCTCTCGTGAAGCCCATACGTAAGTGACTTAAACCCATAGACCCCCATATTAAAACGCCCAACTTTAGAGCAGAAAAAAAATTTTTTACAGCCTGGTTAAAAAAAATATTTTGGTCTGTATAGCTAATTTTGCTCTTCATGACAACTGTGAGGGGGGTGATTTTTTTTTTTTTAATAGATTTTTTTATTAATATTCCTATGAAATATTAGATATTATTATGAAAATCTTGCCAATTATTACTCCCATTATTACACTTCTTTTTTCATTACATGTTGCCCCAAGAACACATTCATATGCAAATTAGATACAGTGTATAGATACATTAATGGGAAAACCTTTTAATACTTCGTAAAGCAAAATTGTATATCAAACCATTCTGTTATATCTTTCATAACGTAGTTGAGAATCAATAATAATGATACATTGGTATTAATAAAAAAAATACAAAATAATAATAAAAAAAGATTTAAAAACGAAAACTGGTGAAAAAAGAATCCCACTGTTTTTGCCTTTACGTGTCTATTCATATCTTTTTATTTTTTTCTGGTGTCCTCTATAGAGGACAAAGCATAACATATGAATAAATATAATTTTTTCACAAAGTTATTTTTCCTTTTTTTCCCTTATGTTCTAGACAATGTAAAGACATGAAATGACAATGTAATGACTTTTTTTTCTGGTGGTCAAGACAGAGGAAACAAATCAAATGTCAAATGTAGTGAAACAGCATGATTAAATTATTCAAAATATTCCTGGACAAAAATAAGTTTAATTTCAGTGAGGAGGTTTTCAGTAGTATTGCTTTAAAGATGCAATGTCAGAAGAAGAAAAAAATCACAAACATAAACATACTATAATCTCCATTGAGTTCCTCAAATAAAAAGTTGTCCTTAATGCCTGCTGTCTTTCACATAAACTGAAAAAATCTGCCCAGAAATTTCATGTAAAATAAAGAGTAAAGAAAGAGTTATTACATTGAGTAACGGAGACCTCAATCAGAAGAAAAAATATGTTTGTTATGATTGTTCTCAAACATTTCTATGCAAATTGAGCTGAACATCAAAATGATCATAAGTCTTGATGATTAAGTGTCAGGGGTCTCCTGTCCTTGTTTGTATTGTGTTTTAGCTCTGTCTTTGTTTTGCTCTGGTCATCCTGCCTCCTTGTTACCAGTTACCACTCACCCTTGTTCAGTCCTCATTTTACTGAGTGTTGTCACCTGTGCAATAGATGTTTATTACAATATTTTGTAAAACTGACACACTAGGCTGGCTAATCAATAAACCTGTAAATAAAACACATTAGCAACAGAATATAAAACATTGTTATCACTTTAAGATACAAAACACAATGTCCTTTTCTTTATTCTTAGCCGTAAAATAGTAACATTGTCCCAAACTAATGCTGTTTTTTCAGCAAGCAAAAAAAAAAAAAAAAACACACTCCAAAGAATAAGAAGAAAAGTGTCTTCTTACTTGACAATTTACATTTATATATATATATATATATATATATATATATATATATATATATATATATATATATATATATATATATATATATATATAATTAAGATGAGAAGATTAAGTATATTTTGTTTTTCTGTAAATGGATTTTTTTTTTTTTTTAAATTTACCAATTAAAAATCCAAATAAAACTTTTTCGCCAAAGTAAAGAAAATTATTTTTCAGTATTCTCATTAAAAAATACAAAAAAGTATTTCCACAACAATTAGAGTAATGGCAGTGCCAGCATATATATGTACTATAGTTTCTGGGCGCTGTTTACAAAAACAACAGTTTGTATCCATATCTTTTTTGTATTTCTTTAAGAATATTAACAGGATAAGTTTTAACAAGATATAAACAATGGAAAAATCGAAAAGAAATGTATTTTATCTTATTAATAATTAAGTGTATATTTACAATCATCTGTAAGGATGAAAGAACCTGAGATACTTTAATCTTTTTGATTTGATCCTGAGAAACAGACAATACAAACATACACGGGAATCTTCGAGACACCCCACAGAGTGGAGGTGCAGGAGACCTCCTTCCCTTCTGGCCATTTGTTTCATTTTAAATCCCTTCACCCATTTTTCCTTCTACTCAGTCTGCTCAAAATGATTACATGAAAATGTCAATGCAATTGAACTAACAGTCATGTCTGGTATCATTTGAAATGTCTCAGTGCAACTGGTACAATCGTCTCAATCTTACAAATGTAGATTAAAATATTATTCAGATCCTGAGAGTTAAAAGATATTTTGCCTACTGTAATAGGAGTACCCCTTCCCAGGGTCCTCCATGTAAATTACCCGCTGTTCCCATTGAGTTGTAAAATCACCGAGGCTTGGGACCTGTCTCCATCTCGAGGGATGTTTGTCTTGGTCTGAGGTATTTAAACAATTGCAGCAAAAGGATCAGGGCGATTTCTGTAGCCAGAAAGTAGATTACGTTGAATCCTTGTTAGTGACATGAGCACCCGAATGAACAAATTGATATAAAATAAAGAGTTTAATCAAAATGCATTCCAACCTAAATTTTAGGTCATAAAATGGAGTCTGATTAAATAATAAAATGGAGTCAGATTTGAGTTTAACCTAAATTGAATAACTCTATGCGCTGAAAGACCGAACACGCAGGAAACCTTCATCCAGCACCGGATTGGGCCGATTGCCTGGAGCTTACACATCCAAACTTTCCTCCAGGTTATATCAGAAACAAAAGCATTCCAATAAACTGTAACATTTGGAATTGACACAAATGCATTAAGAAATAACAAACATATTGATCTGTTAGAAGAAGTGACTGAAAAGCAATGTTTCCCCCGAAACGGTGTAAGAAGGTAAGGCAGAAGGATAGAGGATATTTTGAGACAGTCTAATAACTCCTGATGCTGTGGCATCAAAAACAGGGTTATGGGAATTTTTAAATAGTTCATCGGCCATTGTTATTGAACAATTTATGTACAAATAAAATATTTGCTCGAACCAGCATTGAAAGAAAAGATATTGGAGTTTATACAGAATATCTTGATTATTCCAGATAAAATATGAGGAAAAAGGTTGTGCTTATAAAACAGAACCCAAGTGAGAAGGACCTGGAAGAGAAATTACATAATTTAGCTGGTAATTTTTCAACATTATAATTACAAAATAAAAAACTAAATCCACCAAATATGAAGAAAATGTCATGTGGAATACAGTTCCAGACGTTGGGTTTTTGAGAAAGTGTTTGGCCCAATTGATTTTTAGAGGATTATAAAACACACAAAACATATTGAGACATATTGAGGTGAGATCATAGGTATTTAAAACCACATATTTCTTTATATAATGTACGCAATTTTTTCATATGAAATTAAGTAACATTTTGTCAGTATTTTTGAGTGTTCTTATCAAGTCGCTATAATTTGTTCAGGGACTGTGTTATGTCATAAGATGTCGACAAGTCACGTTTTCTCATTTAATTACAGGATTTTACTACTAAATTTAAGTTTTGTTAATTTCTATGGCATTGAATAGTAAATATTGTAAATTCTTATTAAGTAGATCTACATAAAGGGCAGCAAGTTGTTAACTTTTGTCTCCCATTGGTGTCATTTATTTCATTTATGACCCTGACAGTAAATAGCACGTTAAAAAAAACTGTCGTTCGTGGCTTTACATGTAAGTCAGATGTTCTCTTCCTGCAAATGGGCAGTTCCTGGCCAGAATATCCTGCAATGAGGACACAAATGAAACTAAGCACAACAGCAGTTCTTCTTCAAAATCAGGACTGTGTTTGCTCTTTGTCAACAATTGGAGACTGGCACTGGAACAATGCTCAGAATATAAAGTTTGATCTAGTTATCTAATGCAAGTGTTGGGACACCTTGTCACTCAAATGATAACCAGAATTTCTTAATCTTTCCAATAAAGGGAAGATGTGTTTTGGCAGTTTGTAAAGCAATGTCACCAGGCTAAAGAAATAATCACAGGCACACAATGAAACACAACCACAGACACTGGCCAAAGTTATTATTGTAGAATACTTTGATTAGATTTTTTTTTTTTATACAGACAAAAAGTGTTGACTTATTTTCCCATTAAATTCTTAGATTTCCATACAGTTTAGTCTACAGTATACAGCTGTGTTCTTTCATCATATATAGATTTTTCTCTTAAGTAACAGGCAGGTAATAATTAATATATTTAATAGTTCAATTTTTTTTCTGTCTTTTTTTATTTTTATTCCTTTGTAGAGCAGAAAGTGTATGTTCAGGAGAATGTGCAGCTGTTTCTTCCATCAGTTAAAAGAGCACTGATGGAAAAAGACAATAATAATAGTAGTAATAATAATAATCATCATAATAATGTACAAGCTGTTCAATTTGAATTCTTTACAAAACAGCAAAAGGAGGGAGAAAGAGGAAGAGACAAACAAAAAAAAGTGCTTAAATCGTAAACAAAAGATGCACATGTGCACATTTCGGCAAAATGTACAGTTGTGGTGCAGTTGTACAATAATTTATAACTTTTATAATAAATATAGTATATTATTTACTCTTTTTCACATTACATTTTTTTTCACCTTACCTTGCATGATATTTTTACAACAGAATGGAACAAAATGAAGGCAGACGATGAAGTTTTGGATTATCTGTTTTCTTTTTTAATATTTATATATGTGTGTGTATATATATTTGTCACTCTATCAGGAGTCTTGATAAAGTGGATGTCTGTTGTGGTGGAGAGGAGGGATACCATACATATACCATTGTTATATACAGTATATATCATAACTGTCCGGAGAGTTGAATGATTGGGGTATACGTCTTAGATATACTGTTGTTAGATTTAAAAATTATTCAGAGACGAGCATAGCTTGAGGCCTATTTGGGTAGTTAAGCTTTGCTGAGGATAAGATAAGGTTAGGAAATGTTGCTTTATTATGGAAAAGCAGGTTTACTGACTGACCCTCCCTGACCACCACTGACCTGCTGATTGTGTCTGGACCTTTCCATGGGTTCAGTCTGTGAGACCTGCCAGCGCTCTCCACACTAGAGACTCCACTGGAACTGTCTGAGCCTGATCCAACCCAGCCAAATGTCAGACAAACTCATGCAGATAGAACACGCTTTCGCTTGGAGGAATATTCTGGGTTCAATACAAGACCACAACAATTACTTTTAAGTCGTTTTTAAAAGAAAATGAGAGACAATTATAGATAATGTTACTGATAAATTATATACGAAGCAAAAATCAAGGTTGCGAAGAGGCACTTTCAATGAAGTGGAATGGTTTTTGAAGGATTTTCAAAAGCAGAAATGTGACAGTTGTAATCATAAAAATGGTACTTACATAAATCTTCCGTATTATTTGAGCTGTTTAAACTACATTTTTACAATCATTTTATGGTCTATGTTGTTGCATCATCATGGCAAAAGTTGTACATTTTGGATTTAACTTTACACAGAAGAGAAGATTTTTTCCCCCCCACACTAAATTCATGTTGAAATTCATACTGTTTACATCTTGTGGCATTTAACACTATTAGAACAATTAGTATTTAAATGTTTATGGATTGCCACATTCACTTCCATTGTAATCCTTGCTGTATCCCCCAGGTTTTTGCTTTATTTTTATAAAGAAAAACAGGGTCTAAACCCAGAATATTCCTATAAAAAATGGGTTTCCATTTACAGATCCAACAACAAATGTCCTGCTAGTCGTAGAACGAGTCAACCCATTTTAAGCAACTTGTCAGATTGACAGTGTGACACTGCTCCACGCCACAGACAGGGCAGAGTATCAAGAGGAGAACATCAGACTACAGCACATTAATGACAGCACAGATGCGCTGGGAGGAGAAGTGTATGTCCACCAACCGCTTAAGAGCCACAGTGAAGCATCGACAGATGAAAGTGAAGTCAAACAACGACAGTGTAAAGCGAACGATATGATATCAACATGCTCCGCAAAGACACGACCGACCAATGCAATGACATGATCTAGTGAAGCTCATGCTTGCATTGTCTGCTTTCGATATTGACCAGTTTCTTTAAACTGGACCATCTAGAAAAGTGTTCTATACAGATAAAGGTTGTTGTTGTTTTTTTTAGATCCATATGTACATGTTGTGAAGCGTAATTCACAGAGCTGTGGGCAGGGCAGTCTGTTGCATAAGTGCCAGTCTCTTTCCCCAAAATGATTGTATTAGGTTGCAATGCATCAACTGTAGCAGTACGATCACAACGGTACCATTCCAGATGATTATGGGGTGTAAAAGGAGGTAACCCCAGATGGTACAATTGATCAGTAGAATGTCAATGAAAAGATCTGACATGGAGAATCATGCATGCCTTTACATATATAACAGGGAATACTGTTCTGTGCAAACATGTTGTTCTGAAATGCTAAAGTATATGGAAAGTCCATAGTGAATGTTTGCTCAGTGAACCTTGATATTGTGCAAAAGTAATGACAACCTCACAGATAGTCCATCTTTAGTTTCTTTGATATTTTTTAAATATAGTATGGCAGTATAAGATGGATTCCCTACCCTGGTGACCACAGTCTGCAGATATTCACACGAGATGATAAATATCCCACACACATGAGGAAAGCAGGTGTGAGTGTGAATGTATTTAAAGGGCCAGCAGATATGCATCGACTGAGCGAATATAATTATTTGAACATGTTTAAAGGGTTGATGCATTTGTTGGTGTCATCTGCACAATATGCATTTTAATGGCTTTTATGTCAAAGAAATATAAGACGCCATTAAATGTTGAGTCTGGGCAAACCCACTGAAACCCTTAAATGCAATTCCAGCTACTTTGAACAAGGTAAGACATACTAACAAGGCCATTTTGTCGTAAAGCTGATTGCCGTTGCTGAGATGGAAAACCACTGAAATCCCACCCAGGGCCACTGAATCTCTGTGATGGGATTGCCCAAATCCTCTACCCTGTGGCATATGTTAAACATGAACATGATTTTTGTGTTTGAAAAAATGCTTACTCCCACTTAGAGTGAAGCTACAAATTGCCCTCAAATAAGAGAATACTTTTTCTTTTACCCAAAATGCTGTTAAACAATGATCATTAAAATGGTGCGGCAACGTTTTTGTCGTATTTTTGTTATCAGCAGACGCATTATAATTGAATTAGTCTAAGCTTCAAATTAATATTATCTTTGTTAGTACTTCTTTTTTCTAGCTTTTTTATGCTTTCAGGACAGACACGACACACATAGACACACACAGGGAGAGAGAGATAGACAAAGTGAAAATGAAAAAAAAAAACATGGTGATCACAATAAATAAATGAATAAATAGATACATGATGTATATATATATATATATATATATATATATATATATATATATATATATATATATATATATATATATATATATATATATATTTAAAGCTAATCCATAAAGCATTACTCAGAGTAATAAAAGTCATTTTCTGTGATATCGCAATGATAATCCGAGCACTCGGGATGACGGTGGTGATAGTAAGAAGTCAAACATGATAACAATGATACTGAGTTTAGTAACACTGATAAAAAGTAAAGTGAATGGACCCCTACTCCACCTGTAGGGAACATATTCCTTTGCATTCTGAGAAGTCAATAGTCGCCAGCACTAAAGAGCCGCTAAAATCCATTGGGTCTGGATTCCTCACCTTCTCAGGTCCATCCAAAGGAACCACAGACATGCAACAGACTGGCCTCCTCTCCACACGGTGAGAGGAGAGGTGTCTGTGGGGCTGTTGTTGAGACATGAGGAGTGATAGTGTTTTCGTGGATGGTGGTAGTGGGGGAATGATTGTAATGGGTTGACCCTGTCATAGTATTGGGTGTCGACCATCTACCACATGTCTGTAGAAGCCTCCCCCACCAGCCTGACCTGCACAGGTCCACATCCTCAAAGTTTTTAAGGTCTTTTACTCTGGAGCCCAGTTAGTCATAGAGAGGTCTCCAGGGCGAGGAGGGGGTACATCTGCTGAGATGGGGTTGTCCAATGGCCGTCTAGACCTGTGGGGAGGTTCAGCTGGTAGACGCTGCTCTCAATGGCATTGTTGTTGCGGTTAGATGTGTCAGGGAGGCTGTACTGGCGGTAGGGACGGGGCGGTGGGCGGCTTCGCTGTGGCTGCTGGACCGGAGGAGGAGGGGGCTTTCGGAAGGCCGGATGCAAGTGCTGGTTGTTCCTCGACCACTCCGATTCATCGTCAATGTCAGTGTCATCAATCAGTGGGATGTTGTGGATGAAGTCGTTGATGAGAAACTCGGGGTGTGCCATGAAGTTGTGGATGGAATTCCTGGATGCGGGTTTCTCGATTCCATCGTAAAGGGAGCTACGGAACGCTTTCACCACCTGCATCTATACGGGAAGAGAGGGGACGAGGCACAGAGGAGGAAAGAGAGAAAACAGAGAGCGAGAAGTGAGGACAGGGAGAGAGTTGAGACAGAAGAGGGGTGGAAAGCAAAGAAATCTCTCAGTACATGTGTGACAGAAAAGACCTGAAACATCATAGAACCTGAACATGCCTTACAATGCACAGACAGCTCAAGATCAGGTTGCTGCAAAATTGCGCACTAACTGAATTTGTCTTTAAAAAATATATATTAGGGTAGGTACAGTAATACCTAAAGGTGCAATGTGTAATTTCTAGTCACACACAAAGTATACTTCAGTTTTAATGTGAATGCTTAAACGCAAAGTATGCTTCAGTTTAAATGTAAACATTTAAACCCAATGTTTATGTTAGTTTTGGCGCAAACACTAAATCCCTAAGTATTCTCCAGTTTTAATGTGAAGACTTAAACCAATGTTTACTTTAGTTTTGGTGGATTTATTTGGAACTATCAGTGGAGCAAAAATCAGTAAAATATCAGATAATATAATTTTTAAAATGTAACCTTAATTTTTTATTGTATTTATTGAACAGTCAAATAAAAACAATGGCATACTTGCTTGTTGTTCTTTACCAGTCTAAATATCGGCATTCTTGCTTATATGATATTGCTTAATAGGTTGGGATTTGTAACAAAAACTGTACCACTAGAAAAACACTACAAATTTTTACTAGTTTAATACTAAACATTTTCTTTCCTTTGGTCATCCACCAGTGCACGGTGCCCCTGATCATTGGTTAAGCCAATGATGGGGTGCTGAAACAAACAGATTGCAATTCTGTTTTAGGTTTTATGCTGCAGAAATTACACAATGCACATTGATTATTCAGATTCTAATACCTATACGCTAAGGCTTTAAACTAAAGCTGCACAACCAGATCTTAAGTGTTTCTCAAAGAAAGACAGCTGAAAAACTAAATAAAACCAAATGTACAACACAGGAAATGGACCCAAGCTGACAGTCCACAGTTATCACTCAGAATCAAAGGTGATGGACATTCTCATAAGCTCAAAACAGAAAACGGACCAGGCCTCAAAACAAATAGATGAATAGAAGCACAAAGTACCAAACAAAAAGCCAATACAAAACATATGCCATGTCTGTATATTGACTTAAAAACTGAAGTAGTGACACAGAGAGAAAGAAAAACATAAAGGAGGATGTCTTGATGTACACATAGACACACAGCCAATGGATGAAACAGTTGGTAAGAATCTGCAACACGGTGCTAAGCAAAGGGGATGTGATGAATAGTCAGAAGCATGACTGGGGGTCCGGCTGGTGGGATGGAGGGAGGATGCACCCACAGTGATGCACTATGCTGTTCTCAGAGGAGTACAATATACTCCTCAATTGTACCAGCAGCATTCAGGAGTGGAGTAACAGTGAAGCAATGGCACTCCTGTAATGTGATTGTGATGTCATAACAGAAGCCATAGAGACAACATGCTATCAGCCAATGATGTCAGTTAATGCCAATGAGTGAAAAATAGGTCATAAGCTGTGAAGATACACTGTAAGGTGTTAAATATCAAAGGATCTGTAATCTCATCTATGGTTTTATATGTCTCCCTCATCAGCAAAATTAGTTTAATTACAGTTTGCATTCTACTGTTATGATTTAATGGAAATTAAAATTCCATATAATAATAATAATAATAATATTTATATAAAACATATGGGTGTTTCTTAAATTATGGGCACTTACAGAAAAAGAAGACTTTTTTCATAAATAAATTTGGTCATAAAAATGACATTGTATAAAATGATCTCACTATTTTAATTTCAATATGTAGTTTCAAAGCTCTATGTATCCTAAAACTAAATAATGATTGTAAATATTTTAGGATAAGCTGAAAATATTACATCTTAAGTAAAAAACAATGTACGATAAAAACATTCTGCTCACAGGCAATATTTTCCTTTTTGGCTGTTAATTATGGCAGAAACGTACAATCTCCAATTCACTTTCACAACAAAAATATATTTTGATATTTTAGGATGGAATCATAGTTTGAGAGTTTTTTTTTCAGTTTTAATATGACCTGCATATAAAAAAGTTATTATTATTATTTTTAAATCAACTCATATGACATAAAAGTGGATATTTGAAGAAACACATGCAAATGATCTACAGATGTAAGTCTTCTCTGGTAGGCCTATATGATAAATTACTCTATAGGCTCAGATCACATTTTCTGCCAGAGGATAAGTTATACAATTTCCAGAGATGTCATCTAGATGGATGATGATGACTTTTCTGGGACTAGTCACTTCCTGGCACTGAGCAATTGATAACATGACACCAACCGCTGTGACAGAAGACCTTAACAAGCCCCATCGCACTAACAAGAACAGAGCAGGCACAATAAACAAAGTCACAGCATCTCTGGTTTCTACAAAAGTCATCTTATCAGCACAAATGGATCACACCTTTGTACAGTTTCATAGGCCTGGAATTGAATTTTGTTTTTATCTTGGTAAGGGATACTATTCTTGATTACTGTTCGGATGACATTTTCATATCGTGGATGTTTAGAGAGGTGGGGAAAAGCACATTAAGTGAGAGAGATAGAGAGAGTGTGAGCATCTTTTGGCATGCAGCAGAGCAGTCGAGTGCAGATGAGACACAGAGAAGAAGAGCTGAAGAGTGCTGATGAGATCTGCCTCAGGCTATATCAGAAAGCAAAATGCTCATTCCAGTACAGCTGTCTCATTGTCATGTTACAGGAACAGAAACAATGAAAGTCGTGGTCAAACTCAAAAACTTGAATGCATGATGGTAAGCAGTCAGGCTCATGCTGTAAGAGTAACTCAAATGTGGCCGGAGCACATATACACACGCGTCTCTCATGTGTATATATTTAGAAGGAAGGAGATTTTTGAGTGCGATCCTTTGCTGTGGCCACGGGCCGGTGCCGCCCACCCCAACCCTCTTTTCAACACTCACCCAGCAAAGGAAAAGAAGCTAAAATGACCAAGAAAGAATTTACAAGAGACAAAATGAACAAACAGGAAGGGACGGTCAAGCATTTGGTTAATTTCTCATCTGTTTGTTGAGAAAAAGTCATGCAAATCTGAATTGAGTGACTGTTTGTTTTCATTTTTGTTCTTTGAGTTTCTGTCTTTCTGGAGGTTTTTTTTTTTATTTTTTTATATTTTTTTGCATGGATACAGGTAAACGTTCGAGTATATCGCCCACTTTTGGGAAATGTGTGTTTGTTTAAAACTGATTGAGTTTTTTTTTTTTGGCTCTGGATGTTTGCATGCCAGATTACTATCCACTGTCTTTCAAAGAAAAAAAGCTTGATGGAAAAACTTTATCATTAAAACCCAAAAAAAAGACTTCTTTACTCAACAAATATTTCCCAAAGACATCTGAAATGAAAGTAGTTCTACACAGAAAGACTAAATGATAAGATGCAGGACAGAAGATGAAGTATTTAACAAAGCAGTGATGAAATAATGACTTCATGTTGAATTTTTAAGAATGCATTCAGAAATGTTTTTGCATAACTCTTTATAATGAGTACGTAATAAAGCGATCACAAATGAGTGAATTATCAATATCTAACTGCTGACTTTAATTTGACATAATCTATATTTAGAAGTGACTGTAAATGCTCTAAATCATACAGTGCATTTCTCTCCATTTAAAGAATTTCACATTTTATACTATTAATTTAATTAAAAGTCACAATTTAAATTGAAACTATCTACATTTTCTCTCTTTTTTACTGCAAAATGTCAAACAAGGTTTATAAGGAGTTCATTTTAATTACAGCAATAGGTGTCTTCTTGAAAGATTTAACTATGGTGAACTTTGTGAAATTATACAATATTATACATTTAGCAATGCACTTTATAAAATGCACTGTATAATCTGATGGCAGAATTCACACAGTCTATGAATATGTTTTTTTTTTTTTAATCAGATGGTAGTAATCAAAGCTAGGAAAACTTTAAGAAATTAGCATCGCTTGGACATTTCCACTTATATTCCAAAATATATTCCACTGGCTGATAGTGAGCATCTGTGTTTAACAGTGAACCGTTACCATACAATGCAAATGTTTGAGCAAATGAGTGAGATAAACATGAATCTATCAGACGGCACTCTTCTCAACATCTGGGTCACATCTTACAAAACCTAAAATGAAAACAAACTTGATCCATAGATGTGTCAAATAGTTTTAAACAAACATTTGTATGTGAGACAGCTGTGAGGGGAAAAAACATGTTTTTGGAGAGCTGTGATTAATGTTTGATCTAAATATAGTGTTTTCATCTCTGAAGAGTTACAATGCTAGTAAAAATGATTTTCAAAGATATGTATATAATATATACATCATAAATGATTAAAAATACTTCATTTAGGCAAAGATATCAACACACTAACTTCTACTAAATCTTTCTGTAGTATGGTTTCTAACATGAGGTTGACAGAATGATGGTTAAACTAGTTCATGTTTGCAAATCTCAGTCAAAGTCAAAGAAAAGTTTGTGTGAGAAAAACAACAAAATGATATTTATAGGGCTGAAAAAGAAGACAGGAGTGCACTGGCACATTTCACTCACATGAGCACAGTACGAAGACACAAAGTGAAAAATGTGATGATAAATGTACAGATACATATGAAGCACATCACAGAGAGGTCAGATGCAATGATATGGTAGTTGTAATTAACATTTCTAGCCTAAAAAAAATGTCATATATATCTGCAAAGATGGAGAAATAGCTGGGAAAGAAATCTAAAAGCACTGATACAAATTTAGTTAGTCCACTATTCCCAGCAAGAAAACATAATTCACATTCTTAAAATCTCTATTAAAGTGCTATTAGGGTGTATAAAGCATTTTTTTGGGGTTCAAAAGAAATTGAAAGAATAGTTCACCCAAATTGTAATTATTACTCTTTAAAATACAGTTCTGTCATCATTTACTCACCCTCATTTTGTTCTAAACCTGTATGACTGTATTTATAGCTAATCTGAGTCCAAGCCCAAACTTCCATACAATGAAAGTGAATTGTGACCATCCAAGGGCATGTTTTTTTTATAATTAAATTGGTCTGTTCCTCTCACAATGCTGTTTGAATACAGTGTGTCTGCTACTTTTAGAATGCTTTTAAGGTGCTTTTGAAGCCCTTGATCCACTCAAGAACATTCTTTAAAACAATCTCATTGCATGTTTCACATATGAATGAAAGCCATTCAGGTGTGTAACGGCATGAGTTAATAAAGTATTTTTAGGACAGAATTGTAACTTTTGACTCTATTGACAGCATGTGATCTTGGATTGTTTTTGTAAACTGACAGACAAGCTGATAATATTTTCAACAGAATTACACAGATGCTAGAGCTGAACTTGTTTTGAACCCTTGTTTTGATTCCTTTAAAGAATGATATCTCGACATATGCTAATGTACTATGTTTGATGGAAAAATGAAAGAATGTTTGTTAGTTTAGAAGAGTTTAGAAGAGTTTAGAAGATGCATACAGAGAAGAGAACAGGAGACAGGTAAAAATAGATTTAAGCCATGAACAATGTCAACCATGGGAATGAGAAAAAGACTGTGAGGAACGTAGAGGATGCTTTCACACAGTCTTATGATGAGAGTTACAAGATGAATTATCTGGAATAAAAGTAACAGAGGGAAAGAGAATGACAGAGCAAGAGAGAGAGAAAGAGAGAGAGAGAGAGAGAGAGATCAGAGGGAGAAGAACCTTATAGGGCTTATACTCGAAGGTTTACCCCTTTTTAGGCTCAAAAGCTATAGCAGTGCAGCACATTGAGCACCTCTGCTTATACAGTAAAACCTCATCTTTTTAGCAAACCACGCTAACAGAAGCCTCTCGGAAGTGAGTGCCGTGTTCTCTCTGTATTCTTTCTGTGGATTCCTGGACCAAGTTCAGGTTTAAATACAGGTTCATCTTGCAATGTCCAGACATAATTCTTTTAAAATAATGAATTGTAAAAGCAATTATTGAATCATTGCTAGCAATTATTAAATGATGTAATATATATTTATATCATATAAGTCATGTCTTGTATGTTATTTTAATAGTCATGTCTTATGTGATATATTCTGTTCTCCTAATGTTTTTGACAAATCTTTATAAATACGTTACTTTAAAGCTGAAGTGTGTCATTTTTGGTGATTTTAAGATCCTATTACAGTCCGAATATCAATAGACAACTATACACGAGTCATTTGTAGACTGATTTATACAAAAAGTGCAAAAAGTGTTTACCTGTGGTGCACTTAAAACAATACTACGATTAAAAATGTGGTTGGGATCTGTTTATGAAATCTGATCAGTCATTATTTTTGCAATTGCATTTGCTCCAAAAAAAAAAAAAAGCAACCACTTCAGCTTTAAAAAATAAATAAATAAAAAGGTTTCTGCTGTGCACTCAACACTAGCACTGAATTTTTTTTATTTTTTTTTACACATTCTGTTGTAGGTAATAGATTTCGTTTTGGACAGAGAGAATACACAGAATGGCTTATAGAGAAATGGGGATTTGAAAACAAAACCAAACACCTTTAGACAACAAAGAAGAACCCAACAGCAAGAGAAAAGGCCCGACACAGCAAGACAGCACACAGAAATCGAGAGAAGCAGAGGAGGGACTCGGGGAGGACACAAACAGCGGCCCATAGAGAATCAGTCAAAGCCAGACAGGCCATCTTGCACAGAGCCACTCAATCACAGAGACGACCACACAGAAGGTTTCAAATGCAGAACAGAAGTACCACGGCACACACCGTGGGGTGTTGAGGAATGCTTGGAGCATGTGTGTGTGTGTGTGTTTGTAAGAGTTTTCATGTTTGGTGAGTGTTTCTGAGTGTGTGAGTGTTGTGTCTGACACAGGTAGGGAAAGCAGGGAACTCACTCCCGGGAGCGACGCTTGCATTGGCAGTGGAGAGAACTACATGAGTGGGGGTAGAAATATTGGTAACGTCATGGAGCTGGCTGAGCACTGAGGATCGACGTCTCACAGCACCCTGAAACGAACCACTTCTCTTGAACGTACTCACTACCTCCATCTGCAGGAGAGAGAGAGAACCACATCATATACACACCAGAGAAAGAAAGAGAGAGAAAGAGTAACAAGGAAAGAGCAGAGCGGTGTGATACTTCACCCGGCAGGAGAAAACAAAGCTAGGCTGGCATTGTGTACTAAAGGGTACATCTTTCAACATTAAAAGGATAGCTCACCCAAAAGTGAAAATTCTGTCATTATTTACTCCCCCTCTTGTTGTTCCAAATCCATTTGCTGTTAAAAAAAAAAAAATAAAATAAGAAACCTTTTTTTTTTTAGTCTGTTCCTCACATAAAGCGGCTGTCTAGCTACCTGGAAAGCACATGGTGTTTTTGTCCTTTTTGGGACTTCACAAACACGGGAACCTACATTACTAATTAAGAATTTCTCCTTTTGTATTCCACAGAAGAAAGAAAGTCATACATAAAACAACATGAGGCTGTGTAAATGATGACATCATTTGAATTTTTGGGTAAACTACCCCTTCAATGATCTGCAACCAGGATCTTGTTTGGGTCTTATTGGAAATAATTTATTGGTGCATAATTAAACAAAGAAAATAAAAGACTTTATAATCATTCATTAAAATGTAATTACTTGCTCTGCCACAAAAACAACTTATCGCTGACCACCAAGACCTGTCATATCAAGATCACTTTCCACTCTTCAGTCATTTTCCATATCACATACAATATCACAATCACTCAAGAAAAAAATGTATTGGTTGCAAGCGACATTTCATATTGTTTTTAAAGAAACACATTGCCTTCATTTGTCAGTTCAGTTAACAGGGTTCTGTTGTGTCTTTCCAGTGTGGATGTCACTGCAGTATTTTTTTATTATTATTAAATAGACTGCACTAGATAAGTTCACTGAACATCACTTTGTAATAAAAGCTTACACAACAAATGGATACCTCTGCAACCACCCCACCCCAAAATGTTTCATTTCTCTGAAACTCACTTTGTGTGTTGAATCAATTTTACATGCAGCCCTTAAGAACAAGTTGAACCATGCCAAACTAAAATGGGAAATGCCGTAAGAATATGCAATCAGCTTGCATAAAACCTCATTGATAATTAATCTGCAAATACCCTGTGTCAAAAACACAACACTGAGAAATGGAGGTGCTCTCCTCAGTGGAGTCACGCAGGATGAAAGCCGTGATTAGATCAGGCTGACTGCTGATATGAGGCCAGTCGCTATAATGTGTGTTGTGTTTTGCATACTCAGTGTCCAGCAGTGAAGGAATCAATGGAAACCTTGTATGGAGCTTTATAAGCACTTCAAAAATCCATACGGGGCACTCCAAATAAAAAAAAAAAATGCTCTACTATCCCATCAAGTATGCTCACTGATGGTGTATATTGGCCAAAAGAGAGAGTGCCACATCATGCATGCATGTGCTCTGAGAATGTTCCATTATAAAAGCTTTTTCTAGAGTTACAGTGCCATAAACCAACAGGCACCATGACGCACCTCCTCTACAACTGCTGACCTTCCATATTATACTGTATATGTATCTAGCACAGTTCTGATCAGGAAACTTAATACAAAAAATGTATACTAACTCACAGGTCACAAGTGCATCACACAACAAATCCTTCCACAAAGATTCATAATTTAAAGAACCATCAAATGACAATTCAATGCAAACCCCCAAAAAGAGAAAAATCACACATAAAGTCCTGGATGGAGTCCAGACTGAGAACAACAAGTGTATGCATATAATTAAATATAATTAAGTTCAGTATAATTAAGCTGGAAATTCAGGAAATTAAGCAAGCATTGGCCCTTTAAATCAAACTACTTCAACAATTCAAAAACAAAATAAAACTGAGAGCTGAGTTTTCATGAAGGTTGAAAATTGTAAAGAGAAAGAGATAGTGAACAGAAAATGGAAAGAGAAACAAGATAGTATAATACACATTTGGTTGATTATATATACAGATCAAATCAAAACAATAACTACTTCTAATATATTCACCCTATTTTGTAATTAGGTTAGGCACATTTATGATAATGTTAAGAGCCTTGATGTGTAAGATAGGGATGCACTATAAAACAGCATCATATCAGAAGATATTAGAAGATCATTTTATTGTATCAGCAGATACACTGCAGTTCAAAAGTTTGGGTCAGTTTTTTTTTCCTGAAAGAAATTAATACTTTTATTCAATAAGGACAAATTAAATTAATCAAGATCACAGTAAAGATATTTAAAATGTGAAAAGGTTTCTCTTAAACTATATGCTGTTCTTTTGAACTTACTATTAATCAAAGAATTTTAGAATGAGTAATCGCTGCTAAAAAAAAAATTCAGCTTTGCCATCACAGGAATAAATTTCATTTTAAAATATGTTAAATTTTAAATAGTAATAATATATTGTTGTAGCCTTGGTAATTATATAGAGTTAAGATGTTAATTATTATTATTATTTTTTTTATCTAACTGACCCCAAACTTCTGAAGCCCTTATTTTATACTCATAGGCCGACTCAATATCAGTCACAGCATGAAAATAATAAACAGCTCATCATTTTGACCAGATCTTAAATACTGGTGCATCCCCAGAGTCAAACATTGTTCAGATCCTCATCAAATCTTTCAAGCTCTATCAAGTCTGAGGAGCATCATTCTCAAGTCCCATGCAGCGCATCAGGATGATTCTGTGCTGTGACTCTGAGCCAAATGAGTTACAAAGCAAATAAATGAGGAATTTAAAGGACTCGAGTTACATAATAGTGTGACAAAACAGAGCTCTGAGCACGGAAAGGGGGGAGGGAATGTTATACATTCTTGTTGGGGGAAATCTATACGCAAGTATAGGGTCCCAACAGTGGGAAGCAGAGACAAAGCCAGATTAGCAGAAGAGAGGAGGAAAGAGAAAAGGAAGAAGGCAAGGATGAACTAATGTTGGTGATTCAGAGAAGGTCTAGAGAGAGTGGGGAGAGTAGAGAAAGAAACGAAAGGAAAAGCAAAAGAGCATTCTTTGAGGAGACAAAAGCTCTACTGTCTGTGGAAACCATCTTACGTGACTAGTGCTCTAACTGGTCAGAGGTAAGGGGTCGCATGCACAGCACCTGAGTCTGGATACGGTTAAGGCCTCTAAACCAGAGGATCTGCCCCCTGCGTAGCTCTCTCTCAGCGTGGTCTATCTCCTCCTCATCCTCGGCCAGCTCGTCCTCCGACATCTCATCCGTCCCTGGTCCATGGCCTGCCTCCTTCAGACACTTCAGGTGACTAGTGGGCACTGTGGCTATCACCTGAGATGAAAAGAAGAGTTGGTTTAAAAGGAGTGGAATGACTGATACATATGATCAGAGGCATGCACAAGGGGGTGGTGCAGGGGGGCTCGAGTCGGGGTGTGCTAAAGTGCCCTTTCAGTCTGATCTAGGTGGCCCTTGTTACCCCCTGAACTGTGATCGTGCCCTCGCAATGCCATTTCACCCTGCCCCTCTGGAGGTTTTGTGCATGCCACTCTGCCCTACGGTCAAAAGCACATATCGATGGCTTTGCAATCACAGAAATAAAAGACACTATATTAATCAATTTCTGAGAATAAGAGACTTTAAAAACATAAAAAATTTGAATTTTTTTTTAAATGACAGCATATTAGATATTGAACTGTTCATGCTCTTTTCCCCATGTTTCATCCTGTATAATTATAATGTTGTGATGTGTAAATTTACTTAACTGGTTTTAGTGTTTAGTGTTTTAGTTGTATTTATTTAGGCAAAATACTTTCTAGAAATAGAAAGACATTTTTACTGTCAGCCTTAACATGAAACTAATTATCAGCGTATTATATCTGCCAGATCTTTAATATCAGCCCAATCATTGTTCAGCTCTATCAGCTGTCTGAGCAATATGTCCAAGAAACCACATTATCAATTCCCAAGCAGTTCCAGGATGGTACTATGGAACTAATTAAACACTATTTAATAGTACTGCTATTCTGTCAGATTTAGTTATGGAAGGAACCAATCCCCCTCCTCCACCCTACAAAGAACCCGCTGAGACATCAGAAGTGGCGGCAGCAAAATAACATTCTTGTGAGACAAAACTGAAAAATGCTTATGAAGCTGGAGTTGGCACTTAACTTGCAAGATCCAATTCATCTACCAAGCTCTCAGCTTCCTGCTGCCCAAATTTGGACTGCCCTATGAATATGCAAAATGAAAGGCAGAAGGTACCTTAAAGACTTGGCTTTGAGTGGTTAGACAATGAGCCTGAGGTGTGTGATATTTTCTAAGCATTCTATTTTAGAACCTTTAACGGGCTTGTCTATTTTGGGTACACCAATTCAAGATACTTCAAGATGCATAAAATTAATCGTACACCCACTGACAAATATTCACAGTAGGATGAGACCCAGAGAGCTTTCACAACAATAAATACTGTACTGTGGAAGAACCTGAACCCAACTGAACACCCGTGGGATGGATTTGGGATGAGCCAGACCTCATTACCCAACATCAGTGCCTGACCTCACTGATGCTCTTGTGTCTTAATGGGAGCAAATTCACAAAGCTATGTTCCAACATCTAGTAGAAAAAAGCCATCCCTTAATTAGAAGCTGTTGTAGCAGTAAAAGGAGGACTTACTAATTAATAGACATTGGTTTAAAATTAATTGCATGTGGCACATTTGGGTGTAACAATTAATTATTAGGAAAGTATATTAAATGCACACAAAATATTTTTTTTTATATATTTTCTTAAAGTTCACTTAAAATATATTGAAACATGCAGTTCCCTCCATAAGTATTGGAACAGTAAAGACAAACATGTTTTCTCTGCTGTGGAGTCAGTACATTTGCAAATATGATTAAAATATGAATATGCGACAAAACCACAGAATGTCACATTTTATTATTAGGTCTTTTGACACATGTTTTACCAAATAAAAAGGACAGCACTTTTAGAGTTTATCCCACTATTTGATGTGAGCATAAGTATTGGAACAGTTGAATTTAAGGCAGATGTAAAAGATTAAAAGCTGATATTTAGATGCAGATCCCTTGCATGCAATCAGAGCAGCGAGTCTGTGACCCATAGACATCACCAGACTCTTGGTCTTATGCTTTGAAATGCTTTTCCCCAGCATTTAATGCAGCCAATTCCGACTGTTGCTTGTTTTGATGAGTTTCTGTCTTTAGTCTACTCTTCAGCTGGTGAAATTTATGTTCGGAGTTAAATCTGGAGATTGATATGGGCAATCTAAGACTTTACATTTCTTTGCCCTGATGAAGTCCTTGACTAAACTGGTGGATGTTTTGGGGTCATTGTCCTGATCCAATATGAAGTGCTTTCTAATGAGTTTGGTGGAATTTTCTTGAATATTGGTAGCCAAGATGATTTTGTACCTTTCCAAATTCATTCTGCTCCTGCCATCACACATTAAGTCATCATTAAAATGAAGAGATCCTGTTCTAGAGACAACCATGCTTGCCCATGCCATGACACCACCTCCACCAAGCTTCACAGATGAGGTTGTATGCTAAGGATCATTTGCAGTTCACTTTTTTCTCCACACTTTTGCTTTTCAATCACTTAGAAAAAACTCTACTGTTCCAAAACTCTACTGACTCACATTTGTGAAGAATCTTGCCTTTCTATTTTTGGTGCTGATCAGAGGTTTGCATCTTGCTGTGTAGCTTCTGTAATTCTGTGTCAAATTCTCCTGTGGACTGTTGATTGACAGAGCATCACCCCAGCTTTCTGGAGGTTGTTGGTGATTTTTCAGACATGTATTTTAGGGTTCATTTTCACAGCATTTATGATTTCCCCATCATCAATTACTGTTTCTAAACTCTTGATTTCTCCATGCCCTTTGTTTTTCCATTAGTTCTTATTGGATTCCTCTTTTCTTTTAGCATCCAAATTGCTTACTTTTCTTTCAGAGTCAGCTTCCTCGTCTTCATTCTGGTTTGTGTGTGTCTCATCATAAAATGCAAGACTTAGAATGCAGAAGCGATGGATATAACGGATAAGACACATTCCCTGCTTTTAATATCTGAAGAATTAATGCAACAGGACACAACTGAACACTTAGAAAGACCTGAGAGGCAACTCTTCCAATACTTATGCTCACATCAGACAAGGAGATTAAACTCTAAAAGCGCTGATCTTCTTAGCTGGTAAAACATATTTGTGTTGAATCAAATGTGACATTCTGTAGTTCTGTCTCATATTCAACTTTTAATCATATTTACAGATTTCTTGACTGCACAGCAAACAGAACAATTTTGTCTTTACTGTTCCAATTCTTATGGAGGACACTGGATGTTATTCTAGGCAGGATAACCACTTGTGTTTGTAAGGCAGTCTAGCACAGTTATCAGCTGATGCAATATTTTCAAAATGGACAAATATCAGCCATTAGGTTCTTTGGGGAAAACTTGATGAAATACTCAACACCTTCAGTTACACAAATAATGTATTTTATAGTTGTTCTCCTTTTTCGTTCTTTGTGTCTCTTGCTCTCCTACCTGACCCCACAGCAATTCTCCAACTCCCACGAAGAGGCACCACAGCCATTGCTCCAAATTGAGAGGGGAACAGCTGAAGGGCTTGCCCCCAAACTGCACAATCACAATCTGCACACAGATCAACAGCACACAACCAAACATAGTCAACACCAGCATTCATTTCATCTTTCCTACAACCTCATGGAAAGGCCCAGATAGAATTCTGATTTCAAAAATAGTCTGTATAAATCTCTTGGTTGGATTTATAGGTAAAGTTCACCCAAAAATGTAAATTGTGTCATCATTTACTCACACTTAAGTCATTTCAAACCTGTCTGCGTTTTTGCCTGCATTTTTTTGCATGCCGTTTTTTCAGTGGAGCATAAAAGATGATATTTTGAAGAATATAGATAGATAACACGAACAGTAGCTCTGACCTGCACTCCAAATGTTCCCAGAACAATGCTGCAGAAGATAGGGTTCCCAAAGATGCCGTCGAACACGTTCCTTTCGCCGTGAATCTTGCGAGCGTTGATCTCGTTGAAGAGCTGCATCAGGACAAAGGTGTTGAAGATGATGGTGTAGTGTTCAGATGGGGGGGAGTGTAAGGGAGCGTTACGGCCGCTGTCGATGTTGAAGATTTTCTCTCCTTGATAGGATGAAAGATATGAAGGCATGCAAAATTAAAACCACTCAGTAAGCACCCATTGTTTCACCTTTAGCCTAGTCACTTCTGCTAGCATGCTCTCATTCTCCCAGCTTCTGCTAAATGAATATGTAAATATATGTAACATATCTGAGACTATGATGTTATAATTCTGAGCTGTAAGCTGCTACACTTTCACTTTATTACTGTATTATTCATCATCAGTAAATAATGCAAAACAACATATTGATTCTTTAATTCTCTGTCCCACCAACAAACAACAGGGTGAAGATGATGATGAGCTGATAGACTCCATGACCCAGGATGTTCTTCATCATTGTGAGTGAGATGAGGGGGTTGTTGCGCCCGTAGGGTTTCCTAAGCAGCAGAGCTTCGGTGGGTGGCTCAGTTGCAAGAGCCAAAGAGGCAAATGTGTCCATGATCAGATTAACCCACAACATCTGTACTGCTTTCAGTGGAGAGTCCTACACACAAAAACACAGAGATCACTGATGAAGGTGGTGAAGTTGAAAGTATTAAATATTTTTTGGGGGTAATCAACACTATACCACAAATGCTGTCAATTGAGCACAACAGTTGTTATTGTTAACTAAAACTAAAAATATATCAAATAATTTTGGGTTATTGAAATAAATATTAAAGAAAATAAGTTACAAATATTACATAAAAACTTGAATAAAAAAAAAAACAGAATAAATAAGTTTAAGCGGAAGCAATAGATTACTAAAACTAAAACTAAAATTAAATTAATTAAAGCTATATAGAAATATCTTTTAAAAATTATAAAGCTGACATCACAAACTCACTAAAGCTAAAATCACAATGAAAAATAAAAAACAAATCTCAAAATATTAATAAATGGCATAATAGCATATAAATAATACTAAAATTACAGTGGAACACACTCAGTGTACTACCTGTGTAATGCAGGCCCCGGTGAAAGCAACGATGACGGCCACTACATTGACAGTAAGCTGAAACTGCAGGAACTTGGAGATGCTGTCATACACATTTCTCCCCCACATGACAGCCTTCACAATGCTGGAGAAGTTATCGTCGGTCAGGATGATGTCAGAGGCTTCTTTAGCTACATCAGTGCCTGCTATACCCTAGAGACGGAAAGAGAGAAAGATCGAGAGATTTAGGTTACATATGCATCAAAGACAGATTCAGTGGAGAAGAGTGGCTTTTGTCATACACCCTTGTTGGGTGAACATGATGTAAGTAGAGCTTCTAATAAATCACAATTCATCTCTTACCATTAGTCATCTCTTAACTACCTCTTGG
Organism: Carassius gibelio; assembly: GCF_023724105.1. Classification (NCBI taxonomy): domain Eukaryota; kingdom Metazoa; phylum Chordata; class Actinopteri; order Cypriniformes; family Cyprinidae; genus Carassius; species Carassius gibelio. The sequence goes on from NC_068393.1 coordinate 12,729,501, forward strand.
ATGGAAGGACGAATATATGAATAGATTAGTGGGAAGTGTTCATCAGATATGCTTACCATCGCAAAGCCCACATCTGCCTTCTTGAGAGCCGGTCCGTCATTTGTCCCGTCACCAGTTACGGCCACCACCTGTCTCTGCTCCAGCACAGTGCTGTCAATGATGCCTAGACAATGGCATCATCACCCAGCAAACAATTACCAGCTAGCACATAACCTGGTCCAGTCACTGAATAACAGTTTTGGACACTACATAATCACCATACCATACCTGGTAGTGTACAGTAAGATTCTGTGTTTGAGAAGGAGTAGAAAGAGAATCTCACCTTTTACGAGAGTGTGTTTGTCCGTGGGGGAGGAACGTGCAAGGACTCTGAGCTTGGGCCAGATCTTATCAATCCTCTCCTGCTCAATCTATAACACACACACACACACACGCATGTACACAGAGTCCAGACCTCCATGATTCAGTTTAGTCTGTATTGGTTTGGTGCCGAGATGTCTGAAATTCAATTTCCACAAACCTCTCCTTTCTCGTTCCTGATTCTTCGGTTGAATTCTTTACCATCAATGCACAGAAAGTCATCCCCGGGCTGAATGATGCCACATTTGGCAGCAATAGCTCGTGCTGTGTTGATGTTGTCGCCAGTGACCATGCGCACAGTGATGCCTGCCCTCTGACACTTGCGAATGGCATCAGGGACCTGTGGAGGGAGCAGAGAAATGCTTGAAAAGAGAAAACGCATTCCAAGTACACAGGATACATGTTCCCACTTCATACTGTACCTCAGGTCGAACGGGATCCTCAATCCCGACGACAGAAATGCAAATCAGATCGGTGACAATTTCGGCTTCATTATCCCAGTCAGGCTCGGGGTCGCAGGGAAGGTTCCGATAAGCGATGCAGATGGTTCGCAGGCCTTCACACGCCATTGGCTCGATCACTTTCTTCACCATCTCATCTCGGTCGCGCGGCTTGAAGTTACGTGCTTCACCATTGGCACCAAGTATCGAGGAACACCTGAGATGAGAAAGAGGAAGCAAGAAGGACAAAAAGAGGTGTTTAATGACAGCCAGCAAAAGAAACAAAACATCTGAAGTTATGATTATAATTCAAAGATATTGTTGTGTTTTATTCACTTTTTCAGAAGGATCTCAGAAGCTCCTTTGCTGTAGAGCCGGAAACTTCCATCCGGCATCTGTACCACAGTGCTCATGGACTTGCGTACAGAGTTGAAAGTGTAGACTTTGTAAAGCTTCTCCTCTGGGATCTGCTCTCTCACAGGGGCATAGTCTCTCTTCAAGTCCAGCAGAAAGCCCAGCAGACCACACTCTGTCTTATTACCAACCTGCTTGGGCAGACCTCCTTCCACATCCGGGGGCTGAAAGAGAATTGAAATGAAGCAAGGGACACAGAGACGAGAAAATGGAAAGAAATGGATGAAAAAGTTTCTATTTGTATTGACAAGCCAGTATAACAGTAGCTTCCCTCCAGTAAAACAACAACAACAACATCTTACCTGCCTAAGCTGGCATGCTGCTCTCCCAGCCTTAACTGAATTGTTTTTTGTTGTTTTAATTTTAACAGTAAAATACACTAAAATGCTGTTAAATTCTATGGTATCTCTGTTACATGGTTAACAGCAAGTTCCCTTACTATATATGGTGAATATCTTTAAAAGGGGACATTTTAAGTCATTTTACAGTAATATATTGTTAAATGTACATACTTGGTTATCAGTATATTATACAGGTACAAAACAGAATAGTAGGATGTTCTATTAATATTATATCAGTTAATGAAATATACTTACTTTTCTTTTTACATTAAATTAAAGTTAATTCTGTTTAGAATAAAATTCTGGCAACCACTGCTGAATGCTTTTACTGTAAATTTGACAGATTACACACAGGTAACTTGCCTGGTTATAAAGGAGTTTTGGGCACTTTTCAGCTAAAAACTAGGGGTCCGGCTACACCGTCTGAAGACCATTTTGGCCAGGGCTTAACCAGCTAACACTAGGCTGGATAAATATATATATATATATAAATTCTTTTTAATTAATCATATCCAATCTCTCACCAAGATCTTGGAGGTATAGGCGCAGTTGATAGATATGGCATTGACAATGATCTCCAGGGTGTTAGGGTTGATCTGGCTGGGGTCCGGGATCTCACGGAAGTGCTGGTCATTGATGTAGGACTGCACCACAGTCATGCGGTTGGTGGTGAGGGTGCCGGTCTTGTCAGAGCAGATGGCAGTGGCATTGCCCATTGTCTCACAGGCATCCAAGTGACGCACTAGGTTATTGTCCTTCATCATTTTCTGAATTAACAGCAACAGAAGATTTGGGTGGTGAAAAAACAGTGTTGACAAAAGCAAAACATGCTAAATATATTACACACACACACACACACACACAGACACACACACACACACACACACACACACACACACACACACAGTGCACCTGTTCTCTCTCACCTTAACCGAATAGGCCAGGGAGATGGTAACAGCAAGGGGAAGACCCTCAGGCACAGCTACCACCAGCACAGTCACACCGATGATAAAAAATTTGACAAAATACTGTACGTAGATAGGCGTGCACTGAGGCAACCAGGTCCGCCCCTCCACAACAAACGTCTCAATCACAAAGTACAGCACCAGGATGATAACTGTAATGGCTGACATCACAAGACCTACAAACAAAACAGCATAATACTGTAAATAATCTTTATGATACTTGCAGAATAATCTAAAATCAATCTATCGTCTAAAAATAACAAATAAACTAACGGATTACTTATCAAAATTACATTATAATATATGATTAATTACTTATTATTTAAATGATTTATTATGCAAAAATAAAAATAGGGGAATATTTGAATAATTTAGTATGTAAATTGAAAATGTGTTACATCCCATGAAAAATAACAACGTAACACAATTAGCTACTTCCTCTCATTTAACAGTGAAAATGTAGCAGGTAGCAACATGTAACATATGACTTTCCATAAAGTAACACAATTAATCACTTACACTCCATTACTGGCACAAACACAAGCATCTAACATGTTACTTCCCATAAAAAGTAACAATTATATGACAAAAGTAACACACTGTGTTACATTTCATAAAAAGGTAACACAAATAGCAAGGGATTCCTTTCGGTAAACAGTTAAAAATGTGGCACAAAATTTATCATGTACACTTTTAACACTTTCCATCAAAAGTAACAACATAATACAATTAATCAGCACTTCCACTCAATTAATTTAGAGAAAATGTAACAAAAGTAACACAATGGGCCCTATTTTAATGATCTAAATGCAAAGTGTAAAGCGCACGGCGCAGGTGCACTCAGGGCGTGTCCAAATGCACCTTTGCTATTTTAAAGACAGAAAAATGGTCCGTGCGCCGTGGCGGATCGCTATTTACATGGCGGAATTTGTTGGCGGAAAAGCTGAAAGCTTCTCAAGCGAAGAAACCAATCTTCTTGTGTGCGAAGTTAAAGCGTGCGAGCATATCATCTACGGGACAAGCAGTAATCCACCAAATCTCCCCACGATGAATCAGTTAATATGTATGTGTGTTGATTGGCACACAAACACGCATTGCGCCGGGTGTATGATAGGGGCCAATAAGTTACATTCCATAAAAAGAAACAATGTTACAAAATTAGCAAGTGCTTCCTTTCAGTTAACAAAAGAAAAATAACACTACTTTCCATAAAAAATCTTTGCTTTGTTACTTTTTCCAAGAAGTAATATAATATTGTCACACTTTACTTTAAAAAGTAACATTCTTCAACACTGAATATAACTTTGTATGAGGATAAAAAATGAAACACAATAGGATCAGCGGAGTGTAAGAGTGTCAGAGTGAGGTGATTTATATTTCCATTTGACATCACCTCGTAATTGGCCACATGAAGTCCCACGCACCTGCTTTGCCAATCTGTACAGCCAGTTTGGTGAGTTTGCCCTGCAGTACAGACTTCTCCTTCTTGGGCACGTTGGATTTTTTCTTCTCTCTCTCCTCCACTTCACCACCCTCCGCACTCTTCAGAGGCTGCATCTCCATGGCAACGGCTCCATCCTGCTTTTTGGCTGGTGGGCGGGACATGAGTTAGTGTCACTACATATATAGACTACAACTCAGAGGCATCATGAAAGTCCTCCAGCAAGAACGAGACTCATTCAAAGCTCTGAATACCTGCATACCACACATCCAATATTTACTCTCAAAGTGGCATACACACATACACTGGACACACAACGAAGCAAAGCAAGACAAGTGTGGACACACACAGCATAAACACTGACATCGGTTAGAGTTGGCCCACAACAAGTTCTCAAGTTCTACAGAGCTTGCACTATTCAGCATGGGGTTGGGTGCTTTTCCTCGACACCGGAAACAATGAACTACGGTTACAATGTACTACGCAAGGAAGCAGTCGTCATGTATGCCGCTGAGCAACCGTGTGTGGTTACACTAAGAGTGCGTTTCTGCCTCTTTATGTATGTGGCTGTGTGCATACATGGTATCAGTGCATATGTTTCCCGTTGCTATCCTCATATAGCAACAACATAGCTGTGAGTCCACAGAAATTTTCTACATCAAGAAAACATTTAACCCCTCATTCTCTCCATTCATCTACTCTACTGCCCCTGTGGTACCTTTATTCTGATTGGTCTCCACAGCTGCCTCTGGCTGCTTGCCTGTGAGAGAGAAAGACAGAGAGAGAGAGAGACAGAGACAGAGGGGAAACAAGGGAATAAAAAGTGACAGACAGAGACAGAATGAGAGACAGGGCACACAGTGTTCTCTGAGGGGGGAAATGAGAGTGCACAGAACTATGGAAACAGACACACAAATGCAAACATATAGCACACACATTGAGCTGGGCTCTTAAACTTTCACATTTTAAACCTGTGAATGCACTCCACCACAATTCTGGGCTAATCCAACTCTATTTAGTGCTGATTGCAGTCATTTCATCTGTGCTGAAGGTGTTCTGAAACTCCTGTGGACTCAGAACAACAGCGCTGTGGATTACGTACCATTAGTGATGCCACTTGGTTTGGCCATAGTTGTTAGTGAGTAACTACTGTCCTCTGATTGGATAGCAAAACAAAGGGATAATGCAGGTGTGGAGGAGGAGGATCATGGGAAATTTTGTAGGATTGGGTGGTGGTAGAGGTAAGAAAAAAGATAAATTAACGATGATCGTATGATACTAAGGAAAACTGAAAAATGCCAAACCTGCATATTAATATGAAATAACAAGTATTGGTGTACTTCATCATTGGTGTACTACAATGTGACGTTCCTGCATGACGATTCTGCTTCATGTAAAAGATTGTTTTCTAATTACTGTTGAACAGTTATTTCGGCAGTCTACCATTTAGTTAAATTAGTAAATTAATAATCTAGTTAATTTAGCATGATTAATTATCAGCAAAGATTCAAAAGCTACAGAATAGAACAGAACAGAGGGATCTCGTGTTTTTATTTAACTACATTTCACTTATAATGTCCTATGGTGCGTGAAAAACTGTGAAACAGAGCAACGGCCAAAGACATAAATCAATAAAAATAGATTAATAAATAAATAAATAAATAAATAAAAATACTACAGAAGGAATAAAAACACACGTCTAGTGTGAATCTACTTTATGAAGCAAACAATATATTGAGTAACTCTGACTGTACATAATGTTTCTGAATTACCAGCATTTGGGTTATTATAGTTATTACAGTATTATAGTTATTACAGTTAACTAAAACTAAAGCTGAAACTAATCTAATTTAGCTAAACTAAAGCTTAAATAAAAATGAATAAAAACTATAAACACATATTTATAACTGACAGTCCTAATTGTTTTGATGGCCTCCTGTTAAAATAGGCTCCACATACAGGAGCATATTTATATTTTAAAAACACACTTATTTGATCTGGTCTATTATCCCATTCTTATTATATTATATTATATTATTGTCTTGTTTATCTGTGATTCCATTGGTTTTAAATACATGTTTTATTATTTCTGTTCTATGTGTTTATGGTTTGATTTTAATGGTCAGTCTTGTGGCTGTTTTTAAATAAATTAACTTGATATAGATTTTAACTTCAAATCTTAAATAGTGAATTTAAAAGGTTTGTTGGCATTATTTGTCACATGCAGTCTTATAAAAGTACAGAATAATCTACAATTAGGGGTATCAGAAAAGATGTATAAATATTACACAAGAAAAAAAGACACAATCAGTAGTGATTGTGAGGCAGTTCCTAGTCTGTTCGGTGGCTGATGACACATATAAAGCGATTCAGTGGGACAGTAACAGAACATGGCGCCACTTCATCCTTCATCCACCCACATCCAACCTTTGCTCTCTCTCCATCTCTCTGTTTCTCTCTTTCGTTCCCTTTCTCTGAATAATTAATCGGCCTATTCCAATATAACTCATAATCCTTCTCTATTCCCTTCTCTCCAGTCTCCTCTCTGTTGGCTGCAGGTTAAATTTGCCATGACATGGGCCATAAAGTTTGCAGCAGTGGAGCTCTGCTTGTCTCTCTTGCTTGTCTTACCATTCATAAATTTTCCTGCAGGCTCCGAGCCCACTGGTTCTCCATTCATATCCATCCCATCTCTTTCTTATGTAAGGATCTCCCACCCCCTCTCTCTCCATTCTCCACTGTCTGGTAGTGCTACTCATTCTCACTATATCCTACACCAGCCTCAACATTTTCTTCAGTCTCAGTATTGCGGTGTGTTTTGGTTTGCACTTGATGCTCTTTCTTCTTACACCTACCTTTCTTCTCTTTCTTCTCCTCCTCCCCTTCTCCAGCTCCCAGTAGTGTGAATATGATGCCACTCTGAGAGTTGACTCCAACTGCGGTCACCAGCATCCTGCCTGATCCCTCCATCACATGGGTACCTGAGAGAGAAAGATTGAGAGAGAGAGACAGATGGAGTTAGGAAAAGACACAAAGTAGACATGAATGACTGATATTTTATTGTAGCATAAATGGAAAGACCTCCCAAAATTTCTGCAAAGGTTGTCCTGACTAGACTCATAGAACTAGTGTAAATAAACACTTTCCTGTTGAAAAATGCTGCTGATTTGTGACCTCCCAGCATGCATTAAATTATGTTCTTTCTTCTGTTTCAAAGATTGTCATTTCATATTAAGTCGGCATAAAACTACACGTAAGAGTAAAATCATACCTTTTATATTTATGCCAGTAAATATATTTAGAATATCTAAGTTAATAAAAACATTTTATTTAAATAATTCTGTTTTTCTTGTAAAATGACCTAGAGCTCAGAAATATCGTTTTATGTAAAAATTTTGTTTTTTTTACATTTTACAACAAAGTGACACATTTCTATAATAATAATAATAATAATTTATATAGTGCTTTTCCAAAGCTTAAAGTTGCTTTACAAAAAAAAAAAAAAAACCTACAATTTTCTCAAATGTTTTAAATAAGTAACATTGTACATTTATTGCACAAATTCAAACTGGCTAAACAAAGTAATGTTACCAAAGACAGTTATTAAGACATATTTCTGTGATTATTTTCAAATTTTCTCAACAATTCCTTTTAGACATTGACTATTTATCTTCAAATACAGACAGCCTGGCCTGCTGCAGTTCATCATTAGCATTTGACTCCAGACCGCACACAACAAAAGCCTCCATACATCAACTTCACAAACATTTCAATGGGATATTATTCAATAATATCATCAGTAGAGTAGGACAGCCTCATGATGAGAATGGAGTTATCATCCCAAGTGTCTAAGAATAGCAAGAAGGAAGAGAGAGGGCATGCACCAGTGCTCACAGCAGGAAACAGAGATTCTCAGATCTAATTATCAACATCTGGATGCCACTGCAGCATCTCAGTTATTCTGACACACAGAATGCGGATGCTCCGAGTGCTTTGTGCAGCTGACTGACAGCTGAAGGAGTGCAGCCGAGAGGAGAATACAAAACTACTTCAGACAGTTTCAAGAAAGGCTGACCAGTCTCTTAAGGAGAGTGATGGGCATCAACCTTTAACAACCATTTTACTTTAATACACAATGACTTTTTTGCTACTACCATAAAGGCCTGTTCACACTAAGAATGATACCTATACAGAACATTAGAGCCATAAAAATATTAGCATCCACACCTACAGACAATAATGTTCTGTTTATTATAAGTGCTGTGGTTAATTGTATACTGTCTGCCACAAATGCTCAAGCTCTTTAAAGTCAGTGGATTCTGATTGACTGTCAATGTTTTTATTGTTCATGAGCCCCCCCCAAAAGTCCTTAAAGGGGGGGTGAAATGCTCGTTTTCACTCAATATCCTGTTAATCTTGAGTACCTATAGAGTAGTACTGCATCCTTCATAAATCCAAAAAGTCTTTAGTTTTATTATATTCATAAGAGAAAGATAGTCTGTACCGATTTTTCCCGGAAAAACACGACCGGCTGGAGGCGTGACGTGTGGGCGGAGCTAAAGAATCACGAGCGCGAATAGGCTTTTGCGTCGAGAGCGTCTGGAAGCTGTGACATTACCGTGAGGGAAAAACCATCATCCAAAACAAACCATGGCTTACAGTCAGATTCAGTGTATATTTATGATCCAGAATCAGATCCCGAGGCTGAAACTGAACGAGAGCAGCAGCAGCAACGACTCGCTCCGAGCGGGGCTCGAACCCGGGTCTCGAACCCGGGTCTCGGCATGGGAGGCGGACGCACTAACAAGGAGGCAGAAATATTTGAAGCAGTTTTACTCACCGCATGCGGTTCCAACACACGATCGTGACCCTTTTTCATTGGGATTGCATCATCCTTAAGAAATAAACTATACGCAAATCCGTCGTCAAACTGGTCCTTGTTTGTAAAACAAGCATCTTCGAAATGCAGGGAACAAACAAAAACACTTGCACAACTCCGATGATGCTCTGTAAAAATAAACTCCATCCACTGGTCCCTTAATGCTGTTTTTTTTTTTGGTAATCTGTGCAGGGTTGTCTTGCCCTGGCAACCAAAAACACACTTTTTTTGTGACTTTTCGCGACGCTCTCGCTCTGATCAGTGAATTGCTCTGATCAGTGAAATGTCTGTGCTGCTCAGCCTCGCTATACGGGAGCGCGCGCTCTTCCGGCAGAAGTGCCCTTAGGACCATATAAGGAAATTCCGCTCCATCTAACGTCACACAGAGTCATACTCAAAAAAAACTTTCCGAAACTTGTGACAAAACGGACAACTTAATTTTTGAAACTTTGTCCATGTTTAGCATGGGAATCCAACTCCAACTGTAAAAAACTCAGTATGCATGAAATAGCATTTCACCCCCCCCCCCCCCTTATAAAAAAATGCCGTCAGCAATTTTTAGCTCCTTTGCTAACTTAAGCCATTTTGTTAAAGGGGTCATATAATGCTACATGCACTCTTACAAGTTGTTTGAACTGAAATGTGTGTTGGCAGTGTGTGTACACAACCACCCTTTAATGATAAAAATCCACCAAGTGGTTTTTCTGTAATCTCTTTAAATGTTTTCCCCTCTCTCAAATCGAGCAGTCGGACCGAATAACGTCACACGGTCGGAGGCCCCTCCCATGATTGTTTGATTGACAGCAGCGTTTCAACACAGACTGGACTTGTGTCTTACCTCAGACCCGCCCTGAGTGAGACATCATCAGTCTGAGATGCAGACGAGTGATTGAGGTGTTTTGTTGTTGGATGTAATAATGAACATAGCAGTAATCATTTACTCCCGACATCTGAGCGACTGAAATCGCAGAGGATTAACTTACATTTGGAGAAATTAAAGAAATGCGCCCTTGATCTCCTTAAAGTCCGCGTGAACCGGAAGTTGCAAACGACTTTTCTCCAGTGTTGTGATGTATTTCCGAGAGAAACAGAATACTAAATGAGGAAAAATAGTGGGCGTGGATTTATTTTAGATATCTCACAAACCCCATTTCGTGTTTTGTCCAATTTTTGAAGAATTTGCACGTGAAGTGCTTCGAGCACATCCATGACCTCTCTGTTATCCCTCCTTCCTCCAAATGTAAAAATTCGAGCCATCTGGACCATAATGAGCGAATTTTAGGGAATGGGAAAAGTGTTTTGTGAGTGCCACAACCAAAAATGCACCTCCTCGCCATCTCTCCTTTTACGTGCTGTCACTGCTCGCAAACACACAGGCAGCGGTAACGGATGCTAAGCAGACACCCAAACCGTCAAACCTATGTCATCAGTGCAGAGGGGAGGGGCATCTTCAGATTTTGATTAAAAATTAATAAGCCAAAAAAAAAAAAAAATGCGTTTATGTTCACACAAATCCTTCATGATCCAGCCTCCAGCAGTGAGTATAATGTATTATATCTTAAACATTTTATTGGTCAAAATTATTGATTATTCGTTTTTGCCAAACGTCATTAGGGATTCATTACTAAAGATTATGTGCCATGAAGATATTTTTATATTTAAAATTTTCTACCGTAAATATTTCAAAACTTAATTTTTGATTAGTAATATGCATCCCTAAGAATTCATTTGGACAACTTCAAAGGCGATTTTCTCAGTATTAGGATTTTTTTACACCTCAGATTCCAGATTTTCAAATAGTTGTATCTTTATTTAGCTTTCAGATGATATATAAATCTCAATTTCAAAAAATTGACACTTACGGTCCAGGGTCACCATATATGGTTTAGCAACACCTAATGTATGATCCACATATGTACACATTCTTACCAGAGAGAAGCATGGGGTCCTTGTCGACCGACTTCCGCACATGGTCTGATTCACCAGTTAAAGCGCTCTCGTCGATTTTCAGGTCATTTCCCTGAACCAGGACCCCATCAGCAGGTAGGAGGTCACCTGAGAGAGCAAACAAAAGTTGGACAAATAAATATCACGTGATCAGTAGAGCATCCTTAATATCCCAGAAAGCATGTTATATTGCACAGGGTACGTTATCAACAAATGAGTTTCCATTGTGATTTGTGGAAATTAACACTCTAATACCCAAGTGTTAATCCACACATTCCTCATATTAGATGGGTTAAACCTAATCTCAGCATTTATTCCATTCGTCGGGCTCAGCAAAACAGGAAACTGACCGTATTTGACCTGGGCCATGTCCCCAACCACCATCTCGGCGACAGGGATCTGGATGACGTTTCCATTGCGCACCACAGCGAATCGCTGCTCCAGCTCGATGCGGCTCTGCAGTCCCCGGAACTGTTTCTCTTTACTCCAGTCGTTGAAAGCCGTCACCAGCACCACACAAATGACAGAGAGAAGGATGGCTGCACCTTCGATCCATCCTGCCTCTGCCTCCCCCTCATCTTCAGCTCCTCCTGACCCATTTCCACAACCTGCAGAGGTCAGAAGTTCATTATTACATGAGCGTCTGGAATACTTGATTCTTACTGAAGCAGATTGGAAGCAGATGCATTCCAGATGAAGCGCTCTTTAAAAGACATCTTGGAGACGTATGTGTGCTATCCTTGGACCCCACAGCAATCATTAGGCACACTTTTTGTTGCCTGATTACAAATGATAAAACCTTGTTTTATATGTATCTATTCATAAACATCGAAATATGCAAAAATATCACTAAGAGACAGAAAGACTGGACAGGAAAGCCTTAAAATAGAAGAAGACTTTTTATATTGTAGCTTAATATGTTATGCTAACTAATTTATAGAAAAACTGACTTGGACTGCAGATTAATATTAATATATGAATTAATGTTGTAATACTGTTGCATTCTTTATACTGCTGGTAGATACAAGTAGAGAAAACAATATATATTCAGATAAGTATTTAAGGTTAGCAAATAGCCATGCAATTAATATGATAATGTGCAGTACAGCATGCAATATTAAAATCGACCCTTTCAGAAATCTAATCACCCTGCTATGGTTTATTTTTTCAATAATGCTCTGCTGGTTGTACATTATTCCTTTCTTATGCAGAGTGACATATAGGTTATGCAGCACTCGATGTATTGGGATTGTATAAATCTATGAGAGTTCTTTGCCATGAAGCTATATATTTGACTGTTTATTTTTCCCGAGCACCCCTAAACTCATTTTATCTTTCTCTGCGTTCCTACTTGACATCCTCTTTTCTCACTCTAATTTCTCACCTTCTTTCTCACCTTTTTCCTCCCACACTCCCTTGATTCAGTTCTCTCTCTCTCCCCTCCCACTCTCTATCCGTCATTCCCTCCTCCCGCGACCCACACCATCCCTTTAACTCCCTTCCTCTACATACCTCATCCCTTTAACATCCCTGTCTAGCTTCCCTCTCTCTCTCACCCTCGCTCTCGTGTCCGGGTGGCTGATAGAAGGACAGGCCGAGGGAGATGATGGCTGCAATCTCCAGGATGATGAGGGTGACGTCTTGTAATGCCTCCCACACCAGCTGAAGGAAGGTCTTGGCTTTTTTCGGGGGTATGAAGTTTTGTCCAAATGCCTGTCTGCGCTTCTCCAGATCTGTCGGGTTATCTGACAAACCTGAAAGGAAAAGAAGAGGAGTCAAACAGAGTTCATTACAAATTTTGTAATGCGTGACACATTATTTTTTAAACAGTCATTAAGAATGAGATGCTTGTGTTTGCAATCTGAAGATTGGCTCTTGACGCAATTTGGATTTTAATGGTCTTTAGCTCCAATGTCTTTTGGCAGGAAGCATTTTTGGCCAAACTAAAGCCTTGACAAGGGTGCTATAAAGTTTTACTGATTAATCCTCGAGATCTCAGAAAAAACAAGTTAGGGTGTGAATTATTAAAAAAAAAAAAAAAAAAAAAAAAAAGAGGATATTTGAATCAGAATGTCAACATTGGCATAGAATTAAATGTATTCATGTAATTCATGTAACATACAGAAAATAATTGTCTAAACTGAATTAACTAAATTAACAAATGTAGGAGACACATGACAACAATATGTGTTGAAAACAACATGTTGTATATCCTCTGACTGGATGGAAATAATAGTCTAAAGTTGATAAAAAAAAAAAAAAAAGTTTGTGCATGTCACACACTTGGTCTTCAACCCAGCTCCTGGGGACCCACTGTTCAAAATTAATTGTGTCATTCATTTAATATATCAATACTCTCAATTTATGTTATTATAAAGTTTGAAAATAATCAGCATTGTCATAATTACAGCATACATACTTTAAATGTTTTAGCCTAGATATACATTTTGCTCCATTTCCTCAATATAGATATATGAAACCTAGGTTTCCATCGTGAGATCTGGTGCTTTGCATTTCTATTTATGCATTTTGGCTAACACTTTTATCCAAAACGACTTACATTGCATTCAAGGTATATATATTTACATTTGATCAGTTCTTGCTTTCCCAGGGAATCAAACCCGTGACCTTGTCGTTGCTAGCGTCATGCTCTACAATTCGAGCTAAAGGATAGCACCATATTTGAATGTTTCAGAAAAAGCTTTCAAAATTGCATATTAACATATTAACTATCATCTTACAGGCCAGTGGTCGCTGAACACACAAACAAATGTAGTGGGTAAAGATGAAGCTTAATGAGAAGGTGAACGATTACAGTTATGCAAATAATAAACTGAACTAGTGAAGTCAGAATGTAATATTGGCGCCTTCTTGAAAAAAAAAAATCTATATGACAGAGAATTATGGTAGTTGTGATTTCCTTTTCGTTTCTAGTCTTTCATCATTGCATTTTAGACCAATCCTTACAGCTTGAAAAAAACGATATGAATAAATACATCATAGATTCCTACAGAGAACAACTCCAATACCATTTCACACAAAAGCACACACACATACACACACACACTAGCTTTAAATTCACCATGGAGCTAACTGACACCTTTAACAGCACCGCTTACCTTTCCTATTATCGCCACACGTTTAAACAACACATTTAGCAATCTTTCAAGTCAATCATGAAAATTCAAATGAGGGTCACAAAGACAAGACGAATAACACAATATATTGCATGTGTACAATACAATAAAACATAACCGACTGACCACAATGACCCAAGTATAATGTATTAGAAACGTATCGATTTGTTAAAGCAGATTGTGCCAAAGTAAGAGACGATGCAGACTGAACCACATGTATTGAATTTCTGATGTAAATAATTAATCGCATATTTCTGCTCATTTCAAAGGGCTGCTATATAGAATGAGGGGCCGGGAGAAAACAGGAAGAATGAAAAGAAATTGGCATGAAGACATGAGACACATTGCTTTTAATGTGCCCAATGCCCTTACTTCCCCTCTCCCCAGTCATCTATGTCTTTCAGTCTTCCTCTTACTCTCTCTTTCACAGATTTGTACAGTTTCCATGGTGAGGAAGACATCAAGCACAAATCGTGCTGTTCTTCTACTTCCTGTCTTCAGGCACCTGTTCGCCCAGCTACAGATGATGTTGTTGATTCGGTGTGGTCCGCATAAACCTTATAATAGATTTTTGATTGGTCTGCTGTGGAAGCTGTTTTTGCAGACAGTGAGTCTTTTCGAGCCTGGGAGAAAATTCATGATGTTTTCAGTCAGTGTTGAAGCCAGTAGAGTCACCCGGAGTGAAACCCAGCATTACTTCTCAGCTGGATGAGGCACGATTGACGTCAGCCCAAGAGTGTGCAATGAACGTGCTTCAGTCTCCATGCTTCAGGACAGGACAATCCAACCAGAAAATACTTTAAGTGGACAAAGGAGGAATGTATGGGCTGGTATGTATACCTCAACTGAATCAGAGAATCAGGCCGACTGTAGGCTAAAGATCCTGAGGGTTATACACTGATCATACTCACTCCATACCAGCACTAAACCTTGCTATTTCCATTACTGAATGCATGATTATACAACACTGCAGATGAGAAGTGGACAAATGAATGAAAGACAAAGTGGGAAGAGCGAGAGAGAGAGAGAGAGAGAGTCAGGAAGGACAGAAGATGAATGAAGATGACAAACTCATACTATCTGAACAGGGACAGTGCACCTAAAAATAACACTTTGCAACAAGGTTCCATTTATTAACATTCATTAGTTAGCATGGCCTTACAATGAACAGTTCTTCTGTGGAATTTCTGAATCTGAATTAATGTTAATTTCAACATTCACTGATACATTTTAAAGCACTTTGGTGTGACTATTTTTATTAGCTAACTTTAAGTAAGATTAATAAATGCTTTAAGTAATAAATTTCTCATTGTTAGTGCGTCTTATCTAATGACCTTCTTGAGAAATGTAGACATTTTTTAAACATCCATGAAAGTAAAATGAATAGGGACCTTTCGAGCTTTAACAAAAGAACCATAAAAGTATCATAAAGTGATCTATACAAAACGTGCACTGTATTCCAAGTCTTTTGAAGTCATATGATTTTCAATTATTAATTATTTATTAATCTCCTTGGCACATTCGTGTGAAACGCTGCTATGTATGATTTGTGAAGGGATATATATATATATATATATATATATATATATATATATATATATATATATATATATATATATATATATATATATATATATATATATATATATATTTTATCTGATCTTTTCAGTCAATTGACTGATTTGTTCACAAAACCAATCCAAACGATTTGCTAATGAACTGGTTGATTCTGGCTCACAAAATCAGTTTAAAGATATCCAACTGATCTCGTTTCAAAATCGGTTGTACTGATTTGTTCATGAATCAGATTGACCTAGTTCACTCACTATCTGGGTGCAGCAGCGAACAGTTGGATCTTTTTAGTAAATCGAATGATCTAAATGATTCTGACTGATCCAGATTACAAAATCGATCTGAATGATTTGTTTACAGTCGCTACAGGGGACTTAACAATGAATACGATTGCAAGTTTTGGTCTGTTCCTCTCAAAGCTATTGCATGATTTCAGAACACTTGGAATATTGTACAGCAGACATCATATGAACCACTTTAATGATACTTATCAGTATTTTTAAGTTTTAAAGTTTTAAAATTGACCAGCACATCTTCAAAACATCTCCTTTTGTGTTCAACAGAAGAAGGTTGTTTGTTATACATGTCATACAGGTTTGGAACAACAGAGGCTGATTTAATGAATACCAGATTTCCATTTATGAATGACCTGTCCCTTTAAGAAAAACTGCTGAGTAGCCATGCCCGCATCCACTCGCTTTAAAGAATCTCTTGCTTCTCAAGCACCCCACCTCCTTCTCCCCCCACCCCGCTCAGTCACTCTCCCTCTCTCGCCATCTCCCCTTGGCATGTCCTTGACAATGCGGCAAGCTGTACCAGAACTCCTTCTCTCCTTCTGTTCCTTCCTAACCTCTCTCTTTCTCTCTTTTTCATTCTCTTTCCACCGTCCACCCCCACTTTCTCTCAGATCTCCATGTCCTGCTGAAGCAGAACAGATATCTGTGTATGTTCAGGCTGATAGATTGATATGTCCCCACCCTGCACTGAAAACAGTGTTTACAGCAGCAGGCTGAGATCCGTGGATCGGTGGTCCGAAGCTCGGCTGAGACGCATTGCTGGAGAAGAGGGACACTAATGGACTTCCATTTTCAGGGCCTCATCTTCACAGTGTCAGCCTTATTCAGCATCACTTCATCTCCGCCCCCTCTGGTTTCCTCTCCTCTTATATTGTCTCTACTTTGTCATGGCCATGTAACAGGATTAGTTCTGCTTCCACATGCACTTAGAGGCAAACTCCACTTATTGTATGACCATTAGCATCAGGAGCATCAGGTTTTGTTATCACCTGTCAACAGAGTAGTCCCTGATAACAGCTGTTAGCTATCTCCATACATAAAGCTAGTCTGAAAGCATTCACATCTTCTCAACCAGTGAAGATGTGGAGGTTTCAAAATCATTTAGTTGATTTCAGGTTTAGGTCTGTATAATTTTGCATCCCTTAATTTTTTCGGGATTCTTATATATATATATATATATATATATATAAGAATCCCGATATAATATATATATATATATATATATATATTTGTTTTGTTTTTTACCTAGAAATGAAATACGGAAAATGCTTTTTTTTTTTTTTTTATGATGTTAAAAAGAGTGATCGCTTACACACTGCAAAGTTTCTGAAGTGTCATGCGCATATAAATGCAAAGTTATTGAT
This sequence comes from Carassius gibelio, assembly GCF_023724105.1. NCBI lineage: Eukaryota > Metazoa > Chordata > Actinopteri > Cypriniformes > Cyprinidae > Carassius > Carassius gibelio. The sequence continues at coordinate 12,746,657 of NC_068393.1, forward strand.
ATTGACATTGTAATGATAGTGATAACCATAACAGTGGACATGGCAAAAATGTGTCAAAATAAATGTAGGCTACATTAAGGCTAGAGCCCCCTTCACTAATTTCAGAACACTCAGTAATTTGATTCTGGAACTGGGTCTGCCTATATCTGGATGAGTAGGAAAATTTTAATTTTATATATTTTAAAATCATATTTTAACATAGGCCTGATGTATTAGGTCTCTGCATTGTTTCAGAGATGACTCTAGTTCTCAAACTGAATGTGTGGGAAAAGCATTACTTGTATAATTTGGCCAAAGAAAACTTGTAAATTTAACAATTTTCCTTATTAATTTGTGCATTTGTAGAATGTTTATTAAAGGTGCAAAAATATATAAAAAAGTCATAGTTTTTCAGGCATCATTTTGTGTGTGCGGTTCTAATTTCAGGTTTGTTTTGTTTTTTGTTGTTTTTTACATGGCATTTTACATTGTTTTTACATTACTTTTAGAACTGAAGTGTTGGTGTAACAACCATTTAATGGAGAGGCAAAGGTTTCATTTTAAATATATTTGCATTTTTCTTTCGAAGATGAACAAAAGACTTCAGACAAAAGACTGGAATGAAATGAGGGTGAGTAACATTGGGGTGAACCATAAGAGATTCTTGAACTTTTTTAATTCTGAACTTTCTGAATTAAAAATAAATAAATAAATAAACTTTCTAATATGAGGATATGTATTAAGCAGAAGGCTTATTTCATATTTGATTCCAGTTTTTAATTTCTGCTCTTTCTTCAATAGGATGAAGATCAAAAGTTTCTTCAAGACAGAAAGATGGCTTCCTGTTTAATGGCACTGATGGTGGAAATTTGATTATTACAGGGCAAAATTGGGCATGTTATAATATGTTTTACACTTTTAATCTGCTACCAAACTATGGTCTACCAGTCACTTCTGGAAATATTTTAAGGGATATTCACTACTGAAGACACAATTTTTTTTAGCTATGCAAGCTCATTTTCATGCATCACTGTGTTCCAAATGTTTTAGATTGTAACGGACTCTATGAACCATCGTGTCCGCATTTAGCCTCAACTATGGAGCCAGAAGAATCTCAATAAAGATAAATGCACACACTACATTCACATATGCACACACAGGATCCATACATGCACACACATAATTCATAAATACACACACAGGATACACAAATGCACACAAAATTCACAAATGCACACACAAAATTTAAAAAGCACAGAAGATTCACAAATGCATACAAAATTCAGAAATGCACACAAAATTCAGAAATACACACACAATTCAGAAATGCAAACAACATTTACAAATGCACTCAAGATTCACAAATGCACAGGACAAGATTCAGAAATGTATTTCTGATGCACACACACATATATCTTGATTTACAAACTGCTTGCGGTCTGTGAACTTCACTGCATTTGTGTGTGAATTTTGAGACTCCCTTGACTTGACTCAACACACAAATGCCTTTTTTTAAACAGGGAATGATCTGCAACCAATCAGATATCTCCCTTGTTTTAGCCAATCACAAGAATGCACCCCACGTGGGGGATTGTTTACTTATAAGCCAATCAGCGAACAACTCACTTTCCTCACGAGTCACGCACAAGGGGCAAGGAACTCGACCGGAAGTTGAAGTCGGGTGGGGGCTGCCATCTTTTAGCAGAACTTCACTTGCGTTAGCATTCCCATTGACTCCCATTCATTTTGGCGTCACTTTGACAGCGAATAACTTTACATCTGAAGCGTTTAAAGACTCTGTTTGTCCATTATTTATTTCTAAAGATACACAACAATGTATAAAGGGCTCCATTACCTTCTATGTTACATTATGGCCCCGTATTAATAGTTTTTGTAAAAAATAGGCTAACGATTGCGTCATAACCACTCGGCTCTCTGTCGCATTACCGTACAGACAGGAGGAGAAGCTCGCAGGCAATTAACTTAATATGGCGTACTGGCGTTACATTTTAAAATACTATACAAAATAATTGATCAGAATACTTACTCCTGCTCACTCACGACAAAGATCTCCCCGCTCAAGCTCCCCGTCTCTGCAAGATTAACGATGGCAGTTTGCACGCACAGCTAATAGAAGATTTACATCTGTCAGACAGGCTGCTGACGTCGTCAAGCTTCGTTTGAGTCTGCGCGTCAGAAACGGAAGTGCTAAAAAACGCTAAAACTGGGCTTCATTTGTCTCAATTGAGTTCCAATGGGGTCGCTGTGTCCATTTCTTTTACTGTCTATGGTCACGCAGCGAACGACTCACTTTCCTCACGAGTCACGCAGCGAACGACTCACTTTCCTCACCCAGCGAGCGACTCACTTTCCTCACGAGTCACGCAGCGAGCGACTCACTTTCCTCAGCGAACGATTCACTTTCCTCAGGAGTCACGCAGCGAACGACTCACTTTCCTCACCCAGCGAGCGACTCACTTTCCTCAGCGAACGATTCCTCAAGCAGCGAAGTTGAGCGAACGATTCACTTTCCTCACGCAGCGATCAACTCACTTTCCTAAGCGAACGACAGCCGCAGACCCACTTTTCGAAGCCAGAGAGCCACTTTCCTCTCGCAGCGGACCACTGACTCTCTCTTCATGTAGGGACTGAATATTATAATTAAAGTGACTTCTATATTGCATCCAAAAGAATATTTAGATATATTTAAATATTCAAAAGGTTTAAACATTTTTTTTTACTTTCATTAAAATATTTAAATAAAATGAAATAATTGCCTATTGCAAATTTATGAATCCATGGCTAACTTTTTTTTCTGCAGTCACTGGGCTATATGTATTGAGACATTTTTTAATTTATATTTTGTAAAAAATAATAAAAAATAAACCTGAATTGTAATCTAAACATCTGTATTTTCATACAATTTAATACAATTGCTGTGTGAACATGTTCATGTGATTGGCTTATAAGTAAACAATCCCCCCACATGGGGTGCATTCTTGTGATTGGCTAAAAGAAGGCAGATATCTGATTGGTTGCTGATCATTCCCTGTTTAAAAAAAAAGCATTTGTGTGTTGAGCCAAGTCAGGGGAGTCTCAAAATTCACACACAAATGCAGTGAAGTTCACAGACCGCAAGCAGTTTGTAAATCAAGATATATGTGTGTGTGCATCAGAAATACATTTCTGAATCTTGTCCTGTGCATTTGTGAATCTTGTTCTGTGCATTTGTGAATCTTGAGTGCATTTGTAAAGGTTGTTTGCATTTCTGAATTGTGTGTGTATTTCTGATTTTTGTGTGCATTTCTGAATTTTGTATGCATTTGTGAATCTTCTGTGCTTTTTAAATTTTGTGTGTGCATTTGTGAATTTTGTGTGCATTTGTGTATCCTGTGTGTGTATTTATGAATCATGTGTGTGCATCTATGAATCCTGTGTGTGCATATGTGACTGTAGTGTGTGCATTTATCTTTATTGAGACTCTTCTGGCTCCATATCAACGGTCAATGCAAGTTCTGATGCAACACAAAGTTTGGAAACTTTGAGAAAATTAAGCACAAAATTTAATCTGAGGAAGTGTCACACAACAGGACAAAGCAATAATGATAGAATCCACCTTCACTCAAAAGATACTTGATGTTTCTGGAATCATCATTACTAAAAATTCATCTTTTAGTATAGTATAATTGTTTTGTTTACTTTAGTTTTAGTTTTCCAATTTTGCCAAGCTATACAATATTTTGTTGGGTAGAAACTGTGATCCAAAAAAATGTATTTTTGAATGAAATAGGGAGGAAAACTTTTCAACAAGGGGTCTTTGATTATTGTTGTGGATATTGTGAGGGGGGGCCTTGGTGTAAAAAAGAATGAGAATCACTGCTGAGAGTGCATGGAAGTCCATTCATAACACAACACGACTATGCATTGCATTCTCAATGTGGCCACAAGGGACGCTTTAATGAGCATTATCCTTACTGTCTTCTTTTATTGTCCACTTTCTTCTTCTAGGTCAAAGCAGCAATTTGAAGAGAATCGAACTTAGCATGTCAATTTGTTTATATCTACAGGTGCTGAAACCTGAAAAATAACATCCAGTTTAAGGAGACATTTAAATCTATCGCCCCCTTCAGGTTTCCTAATTTTTAGGTATGCATGTGTGAACAACGAGTTTCAGTGCGCTGGCTAAACATTTGGGTCAATGTTTGTATGCGTTCAAAGAATATATATGTTGCTTTAAAGGGGATGTGGGGGTTGAGGCACTCATTACACAACAGCAGGATGCAGTACTAGAAAACTGCACGGTAGGCATTCACCCCTAGCTGTCATCCTTTAGGGAAAATAAGTCACACATGAAATCTCGGCAATATCTGAGATGTTTCTTCTGAAAAAGATTTGCTTTGCAATCTCAAATCCATCTCAGAAGCGATCTAAATAATATCAAAACAAATAAAATAAAATAAAATAATAAGCCTAAAAAAAAATTGCCAAAATAATAAAAGTCAGAGATTTCAGAATGAACTCAAGGATTTCTCATCCAGTTTTTCCAAGACCAAATTATCTTAACTATCTACAGTACATAAATTTCACCAGGTCTACTTCTACATGACAACATTTTGCATTTCTTCTAAGAAATCTAAGTCAAATATATTACAATGAGCTATGAAAAATGTAACTTTGAGCAATAAAATTTCCTGATGTTAATTCTTATTTTTATGTGCTCTTAAAAACAGCCATAATGCCAAAAACAAATTTTCATACAATATTAAATACAACATATTCATAAGGATACTAATAGGAATGGACAATATGTTTGTCCCACACAGACTTTTCTGAGACATTGGATAATTAACTGTTCATGCTCATCTCCCCTATTTTGTATGTTTAGAGAAATGTTGCTATAATCTAACACTCATTTAAAAGTAATCTTATAATCTTAACCAGGCGGCAAGGAAGTCGACCAGAAGTTGAAGTCGGCTGCGTGCTGCCATCTTGTAGCAGAACTTCACTTGCGTTAGCATTCCCATTGACTCCCATTCATTTTGGCGTCACTTTGACAGTTAATAACTTTACATCTGAGGCGTTTAAAGACTCCGTTTGTCCATTATTTATTTTTAAGGATACATGACAACGTATAAAGGGCTCCATTACCTTCTATGTTACATTATGGCCCCCTAGAAACAATTTTTGTAAAAATAGGCTAACGATTGCGTCATAACCTCTTGACTCTGTCGCATTACTGTACAGACAGGAGGAGAAGCTCGCAGGCAATTAACTTAATATGGCGTACTGGCGTTACATTTTAAAATACTATACAAAATAATTAATCAGAATACTTACTCCTGCTCACTCACGACAAAGAACTCCCCGCTCAAGCTCGCTGTCTCTGCAAGATTAACAATGGCAGTTTGCACGCACAACCACTTAGAAGATCTACATCTGTCAGACAGGTTGCTGACGTCATCAAGCTTCGTTTGAGTCTGCGCGTCAGAAACGGAAGTGCTAAAAAACGCTAAAACTGGGCTTCACTTGTCTCAATTGAGTTCCAATGGGGTCGCTGTGTCCATTTCTTTTACTGTCTATGATCTTAACACTAATAATTAAATAACACTATTAAATGTAATATTTAGCGTATTTCATTTTTTATATTGTACATTATAATTTTGTGATGCCAAAATTTAACTTGTACTATTAAAAAATTATAAATATTAGTGTATTATTTTTCATTTAGACAACTAATGGCTAAAGAAAAAGAAAAAGAAAATTGGCTTTATCATAACGACAAAACAAAAGATCCATAAGAGCTATAAGCAATCGCGTTGTTATAAATCTGGAAATACAATCAGTACAATCCAATTTGAGTTTTATGGAGTTTATCTATTTCTCATGACTGAGCATTAGCTCCAATGATCTAAATTCTCATCTGCAGTCATCACGGCGTATAAAACATCACAGCAACTCATGCAATTACGAGTCAGAATAGGATGGATGGTTATGCCAAAAATTGTGATCACTGCGGGGACCTTTCGAGTCACTGACTCTAGTGAGTGAGTCTCTCCAACTCTTTTTACCCAGTAACCCCTTCTTCTACACCCACCTCCCCGCCAACAGCACCGTCACCTAGCAGCCCAACACGACGCGTGCACTCAGAGTGAGAAGCTGGCCAAGTCAGAGAGAGAGAGAGAGAGAGAGAGAAAGAGAGAGAGAGAGAGAGAGAGAGAGAGAGAGAGAGAGAGAGAGAGAGAGAGAGAGAGAGAGAGAGAGAGAGAGAGAGAGAGAGAGAGAGGTGGACAAGTAGTGTGAAGAGGTGAGAGAGAAATAGAGAAAAGAGTAAAATATTTGGGGCCTTTAACCAGCTCAAAGAGAAATATAGTCTCTGATGAGGAACAGTGTGCTACACTCTTAAAAATAAAGACTGTTTATTAGAAGTTATGGTTCCATGAAGATCCTTTAACAATCACTTAACCTTTCCGCTGAACAAAAGGTCCTTTATAGTGGAATAAGTTTTTTTTTATGTTCTTTACACTGAGAAAATTGTTTATTTGAAGAACAAATTTCTGAAAGGTTCTTTCTGGAACCAAAATTGGTTCTTCTATGGCCTTGCTGTGAAACCCCCTTTTGGAACATTACTTTTATGAATATAGGGACTAAATGAGATGTATGAGTTGACATGTCAAGAAATCAAGACAGCAAAGCAAAACATTTCTCTCACCATCACTGGTGGAAGACTTGAGTCTCTGGCATAGGCCTTCTACATCTCCAAAGCTTTCCTGAATTTTCTGCAAGGCCTCGGGTCCTCTCATCTCCATCAGGGACCGGAGCTCCTCCAGTGTCACCCCAAAGTCTCCAGCGTGGTTGGTTTCTGCGTCTCCTCCACCCCGCTTGGGGTAAAACTCCACTGCGCTATTCGCCATCTCACCCATGGTTGCCGTGGTGGACATCTTGAATCTTAGGTTGTTGGGTCCACGATGCTTGATCTAAATGAATTCTTCTAGTGCAAGAGGATTTAGCAACACAAGGTCAGTATCAGTGATGATTCTTGGCTTGAGTTTTTTGGTTTTGAGTCTGCTTCTCCACTCCTCTCCCTCCCCGGTAGTTCCTCCCGTTCTTCTATCTCTCCATCAGAGGAAATCGGGACAATGACAGCAGGACACTTCTAGTGTATTTGGAGAAACCTGTCCTCTCCACTCAACCCCCTCACCCCGAGGGTCAACACAACGAGGGATCGGGCTGCTTCCAATCCATCAGGACACAGAGAACGAGAGCAAAGAGGGGGCGCAAAACCGAGCGAGATATTGTGTAGATCTGTAGTGCTGATGAGTTAGGATTCAAAGGATGCGGGATGATGGGATTGGTGAGGAAGCCTGCAGAGACACACAGACAGAATAACACATTACAGTCTTCAAAGTGCTTGTGTGGGCAGCAACTCAGAGTACAGTGGGCATTCCTTAAGAGACAGAGCGAGCTTGCAGTCAGACGGCTTCCAGCTAATGCTTTCAAACGTATCAGCACATTTTCACCTCAATTCAAAGGTCTTTCGTGTTTTAATTGAGTCACACATTTCCCTTCCTCTCATTAATGAGGTATTAGACAGGTCTTTGGAATATGAATTATGCCAAACGGACAGGTCAGTCATTTTCGAGTGCAACATGACAAAATTCCCTGAACATACAGTGTGGTATACAGTATGAGGAATGTGTGCTCTCACAGATGGTGATGCATATAACATAAACTGCATCTCTAGCCATCCAGACCACTGCATTGGCCCATAGTTGCCATGGAAACCTACAGATGCCTCTGACTTCCACAAAGCTCCTTCAGCCTTGCTATACCCCGACACACACACACACACACACACATATATATACGCTTGGTTCTTATTCACACTTGCTCATAAACACCTCTACACTAGCAGATTTTCCTCCCCATCTGTATCATTTGGCCCTAATGCCACATTCTTGCTTCATCTATCTCTGTTTCTCTTTTCCATCTCCCAGCATGCCTCTGTATATGTCCCCATGTTCTCTTCGATGACAGTCTCAGCCTCAGACGGCACGCCCACAGACCACCCACGGTCCGTTCATTGTGGGTCTGATGCATACAGCACAAAAGAAACTGGAAAGAACTTTCACAATCTGGCAAGGTCTAATATGACTGGCTGAATATATGCAAAATCCAGGAGTGAAGTGTTTTTGGAAACAAAGTTTAGGCACTGGGTAGATAAATATATTGGAATATGAGCTATTGGAAATGTATTTAATAAAAAAAAGTTTAAGATTTAATTAAAAAAATATTTTAATGTACTTATCATGATTTTATGCTTGTGATTTTTTCCATCAGTCTTTTTGCCAGGTTGGTGTAACCATATAAGTAATTATATAAAAAAATGATTCTTGCACAGAAGAAGCTGCAATTTGGACCAGGCTGTATGCAGTTTAGTCAAAGTCTGGCATTGCAACATTGCAACTGCTTATATGGTGATGAGTCCGGGTATGCAGCGTGCTGTGTGAGTATGTGTGTAGGCAGATAGGGCCGGTAATGTGCAGGAGTGACATAGAAGGTATCATCACTCTCATGCTGACTCACTAACCTCAGCCTTCCTTTCCCCCTCCTTTCTTAATCTGTGGTGCACTGCATATATGCACAAAAGGAAGGATCTGCAGTCACATAAAGGCCCAGACAGAATCTATGGGGATTTTTCACCTGTTCTGCATTAGTTTTGGCGGAAGATCAGAGGAATTTATTTAAACATAGTAAAATGTGTTAAGAGAGCTGAGTGTACTATGCTCTTATTCGTAGATGAAAGCAAATTATCCCAAAATGTAACATACGCAGTATGAATATACAACAAACTGAGAATGTGTTAGTCTCATGTACCCAAATAAGACAGCAAAAAGTCTGGAGCTTATTCTGCTTATTCTGGCCAAGAACCACTTACTTAGATGGGAAAATACAGTATGAGCGCCATGTAATGTGACCAACCACAGTTACATTTTTATGTCATTAGAGCCAGGGGTCATCTGAAAATTAAATACATTTCTTTACTGACATTTTTTTTGTGTACCCAGAAAAACTTTAAATATAATGCTATTAATGCCACATTGCAAATCTAGTGAATTAGTTCTCCCTCAAGCCATCATTGTATCAATATGGTATAGCCTCAGAACACGAAAGCCTGCAAATAAGTTGCAGCGGATTCTACCTGGGCCTGGTCACATGCCAAATATGTAATCAGATATGCAATATAATTTATATATAAAAATAACAATTAAATATATATATATATATATATATATATATATATATATACACTTGAGCATATTTGCATATTTTGGGGCCACTTGCTGGCATCAGACACATTCACTTTAGCATCTATGCAGCCCCAGATTTCCCTTACCACGAGACTGCTTAACTGTGCAGTTATGTTCAGTGTGCAGGAGGCAGATGGTCTGGAGATTATGCTGAATATTCATATTGATCCGTGTTTTCCCAAACCTTTCAGCAAGTGTGTTCTAGTGCCATTTGGTAAGACACTGTTGATAGTGTACTGAGATTTCCCAGGTCTGCCTTGCCCAGACGAGCCCTGACTACCACCACCCAACCCAATCTGCTAAAGTTAAAAGGGAGAGACACAGAGGCCAGATTTACATAAATTGTTCAGTGCCTTATATAATGTGTCTAAGTAACCAACAGAGAAGTACTCACGTTCACACCCACTCACGGGCGTAGACACACATACAAACACAGCCCCCTAAAGCTAGAAGAAACTCTAACCCATATTCAACCACACCAGTCTAAGACAACAGGAGCCAGTGATCTGGAACTGTGAAACAATGCAGGCGATTACTTTATTAACTGACTACATTCAAAATAAAGATGTCTGCAGCACAAAAAAAAAATAAAAAAAAAAATAAATAAAAAGCAAGCAAGGGTTGATGAGTCAGTGTGCTGCTCACTTCACTCTTATTACAGAGACAGGCCACTGACAGAGTCTGAACACACACCACAACTACTGAGCGAAGTAGTTTAGCCGCACTTCCGTCCACTCGCTTTTAGACATAAGCTGAAATTACTTGTTTGACAAGGCATGACAGTTTCCAGGGGAAAAAAGACACATATTCCCTTAACACCTACTAAATAAAAACAAATACTAACACCAGTTCTATGAAACTATTGTGACCAAGGAAGATTCAAACAGGCCCCAAGGAAAGAAGCTTTTAGAGTATAAACAAACAGAATCTGAACAGACATGAGATGCCTTAAAGGAAAAATTCACCCAAAAAAATGAAAATTCTGTTTAGTCACGCTCATGTTATTCCAAACTCGTATGACTCACAAATGGAGATATTTAGCATAATGCACAAGTTGCTCTTTGCAGTTTTGGTCCCCATCAAGATTCAATGTATGGAAAAGAGTGGCTTGCACAATCTGCTAAATATCTCTATTATGGTTTCATACATGAATTTCTTACAGGTTTGGAACAACATGATGGTGATTAACGGACAGCAGAATTTTATTTTTTGGTCGACTGTGACCCTTTGTTTTTCTGTGGAACACAAATGAAGATATTTAGCTTTTCCATACAATGAAAGTGAATGAGGACCAAAACTGTTTCTTGGTCCCATTCAGTTTCACTGTATGGAACAGAGCAGCTCGGGCAATCTGCTAAATATATCTCTTTTTATTCAACGCAAGAAGTCTTAAGGGTGTGAAATGACATGAGGGTGAGTTAATTATTTTAGAACTTTTTTTTTTTTTGGTGCACTGTGACTCTTTGTTCTTGTATGGAACACAAAAGGAGTATTTAGCATATTGTGCAAGCTGCTCTTTTCCATACAATGAAAGAGAATTGGGGACCAAAACTGTCTCTGGTCCCAATCAAGTGTGCCGCACACATCCTGAAAAGTGAAGCCAAAACAATTTGATCGCCATCTGGTGGCCGGCTGCAGTATAGGTCAGGTAAATGAATGGGACACAAATCAAAAAAAAAAAAACAAAAAAAAAAAAACTACTTTACATATTTTGGCTCAAAATGACATTTTCTCAAGATGACAGCAACCATACTGGGATGTTTTGGCTTTACTTTTCTATAGTGGAAGGAAGTGGAGAAGGAAGTGGTGCCCCAATCCAGTTATACTGTATGAAAAAGACCGACCTGCCAAATTTCTTTTTTGTTGTTGTTGTCGTTCCACGAAAGAAAGAAAGTCTTATGGTTAAGTAACTGTTGCCAGAACTTGCATTTTTTTGGCGGACTGTCACTTTAACAAATGACATCCATGACACATTTACTGTCAGTGAGTTTCTTTAATCAGATGAAAAAAAATTCTAAAAATGGAACAAAGACAAATGATATAGAGGGAATAAAATAGGAAAATAAAAAAAATCAGTCCAGCCCTGTGCTGCTTTGATGTGTGCGTACAGACATTGCTTGAGTTCAAATTCAGCTACACTTTACAGGACCCATCAAATTGTCAGCCGGCAGTTTTTTTTTTTTTTTTGCTTTTTTTTTAAATAAAATCTCCTTCCCATGAGGTCGCTGTTTATGTAGTGTCTCAGTGACAAGGGTAAATACAGCACAGAGGCCTACAGGCCTGCTACTGACATGGCTTTACCATCAGACACACGGTGATGGTAATGAAGGTGCTGTCAAACTGAAGGAGAGAAAGAGATGATTTAGCCAAACTGATGGAGTAAAACATAGTAGACACACTCCCTCTGGAATATGCCATAAGCTAATAATTAAGAAAAAGCAACTCACTGGGGAAAAAAAAGCCTTGGGTCACAATGACTCTGAACACTGGTGAACGTTGTATAATATGCTTTGGACCTTTTTTTTTTTACTGTCATTCATCTACATACTCATTTGACATGACACTTATGGAGTCTGAAAACACATGCTAGCTGTATCTGCATCTCCTGGGATGATATTAGCTTGACATTAGCTTTATTTCTGTGTTCTATGCACATTCCCCAACAACAAAACCTGTTTGAATTCCTTAATTTATGATTATGTCTCCCTTATCTGCTCATGTGAGCACAAAACCACTCAGTGCATGCTACTGTAAGTGAACATTACCTTCTCTCTTAATAAGTTCATAAGATTCCAACCCCCTTCGCACGCACTCCATTATCCTCAATCTGTTCTTTGCTTTTCCATTTTTATCTCCTCCCATCCACCTTCACTGCAGTGGCTTGTATTCGTTACACTGGTTTCAGGCTTTCAAAGTGAGACATGGACTGCATTGGCGTAAGAGTCTGTAGGGAGTAACATAAGCTGCTCGGCTTCGATTCGAAATACCTGCTCATGGCCCAGACAACTGCGCAATGTTGACCGAATGCACAGGGATGGGATGATTCTTGTTCTATTTATGTGTTGCAAACAAGCTAGATACCTTTTTATCTCATTGAGTTGAAATGCAACCATGAATCGCCATCCCATGGGTCATTTATTTTCAACATGCCCTGGTCTATGCACGTTATCTAACCCAGCATCAGCCATTCATGTGTTACAATGTATCCACAACTCCACACGCTATGCAGAAAGCTTTGTCATATGCATGCCCATAGAGTAAATACATATTCAGTCCTTATATACTGAATGTCACTGTAGGCTGTTTTTTAGGGATGTTTTTTTGTGTGTAAAATGACACAAATGACTGCTGCAGAGTGCTTCTGCAGTTTTGTCCTGACATCTTCTAGGCCAACTTTCTTTATTGCTGCAACAACAGCATTCAAACTGGGGCAACCTGGACAGAGAACTGGAACAAGTTTCCAAGCATATTTGTATAAGATGCATAATATGCTAAAATATATAAAGTTTCTCACACTGAGGGAATCAAAAACAGAGTCAAGCAACAGCTTTAACTGACATTACCAAAGCATGAACTGACATTTTAATGTCCAATGACAAAGTCTATAACTATGCATATCGATATATATCAAATATACATTGTAAATCAGAGACCGAGGATTATTGTAAAACATTTTGCTTAAATTTGTTTAACTCTTTGATTTATGTGAAAATTTGACATATTCCCACATTTGTCTGTTTGAAATCAGTTTACAAATGTAATTTTTGTTACACATTAAGTATGCGTTTTCTACGTACAAAAGCTTGAATAATGTTACATATAAAATTAAACAAGAATTTGCAATTTAACATAGCATGATCACCAGTCAAATAAGGCAGAAATAAAATTATACAAAAAAAAAAAAAAAATTTTATCCTGTAAATTCTTCATATTACGCTCAGTCTATTGTCACTTCAGGGTGCCTCTGGTGTCAGGAGATTGATTTTTCACGTCGTTGAATTTGTTAAACTGATGATGTTACAATTCTCTAGCCAGCACAATTTACAACACTGCCTGGCCCCCTTCTAAATTGAGCAGACAAACACACAAACACAAAGAAGCCTGATATATCGATTAGCCTGAGAAACAAATGCTGCTCTACAGCCATCAATTTGTTTAAAAAAGAATACAAAAACTGTCCTTATTGATCAGCCAGTTGACACTAGTGTTTTTCAAGTCACTGGTAAATGTTTGAAACACTTTAGTTTCCACACAGCACTGTGTTATAGTCTCAGTCTCTCTGAAATTATGTAAAACCCCCAAAACTGGGATCCTTCTTTGACGGTCATACGTAAATGGCCAATCAGAGTCGAGTATAGATTTACAGATTTACTGTCTGAGGCAAGAGAGACTACAACTACCCCTCCTCTCCTCTCCTCGTCCCACACCCAGATACTCGCACACCTTGCAGCAGGAAGGACAAAAAAAAATTTAAAATGAAAATGAAAGCAGAGCACCTTGAGCGACTCAGACGGTGAAGCTCCCACACCGCGCTCCATCATTCAGGTGTTTCCCATCGCGCTGTTTTCCACGATAAAATGACCTTTACTGGTCACCTTCAGAGGGCGACCGGTCCTCACGCAAAAACATCTGTGACAGCTCGAATAGTTACAAACAAAACGCGATTCTTCAGAGTCCCGTGAGCGGATGTAGATGTTGATTGAATAGCGCGAAGACGCTGCTCGTGAGAGGATGGTGCGCCACTCGCATCCGGAAGCGCAATGCCCCTCCGCAAGGTGACCAGTGTGGGTACCAATGCGAGGTACACTCGCTCACAGAGATGTTAGACAAAAACAACACAACTATAAGCTAAATGTGCGTGGGTTTTGTTGTTGTTTTTTAACAAAACGAGAATACATGATATATTTTCTATGCAGGAAAATGTCAGAACATTCTGGGAAGTCATACAGTCCAACACAATCAAAAGGACAAGCGAGGGTAAATAGTCAACAGAACACCTCACAGTTGAGAAAACGTGTCAGAATTGGAAAACTATTACATTATTAAGGCTTTCTTTGCAGTAGTTTTACGTGATTGACAGCTATCAAAATAAATACATGACAAAGAGATCTGCATTAGAAAAACCTATGCAGGGACAATTGAACAGTATGACAGAGAGCAGACGTTAATGATAACTGTTACCATGGCAAACACATCCTGACTGGTGTAAATATAAGATACTCACCAGGCCATGCTCCAAGGACATTGCCGTGGTTTGTTGGGAAAAGGGAATATCCAGGAGAAACACAAGAGCGGTTGGGTTCACTCAGAAGCTGTTATCATCTCGTCCTTATCTCCCAGGTGTTTAGCAGTGTGCTTACTACGGATGGATGTGATGGATCCTAAAATAGTGCAGTTGTTGCCTGGTTAGATGGAGGTTCCGCAGAGGAAAAAATGAGCGATGGAGACATCGTTTTGAGATGACTGTCCCGACCAATGTTTCAAAAAAGGCAAAGGTATTTCGTTTGTTTTGACGCTTCTTTTTGAACCTGTAAGAGGTGCTAAAGCGTGGTGATGCGGTATTTGGATTTTCTATGCGATGTGTGATGAGAGCCCCCTCGCTGAGCTGCGCGCTGAGGACCGTGGACGCAGCATCCGCGCGGGCTGCTATGCGCGCGGATGGAGAGGACGGGGGATGGGGAGGGGGGGGGGGTCTCTCTCTCTCGCGCGCGCGCTCCCTCCTTACTCTGCTCCGTTACAGTACGATCACGTCAGCTCACACAACATGCCACATGCGCCGAGTTGATACCTCAGAGTTAATGCAAGAACAGGTCTGATAGATGATTTGGATCATTCCACGAAATAGGTGCCATTTAGCCTATTTTTTTATTTATTTAAAATGTTTAAATATTCTTTGAGACAACGAATGTCCTAAGATGCTTAGAAACTGCATAGTGCCATCTCAAGCTAAATTATGTAAATTAATGTAACAGAAAATTACATATGCAGGTAAGGTTGATGGAATAGCAGGGGTTGACTAATGAGGAAGGTCACAAAACTAAAAGATGTTTATTTTTGCTGTTCATATTTCCACAGTTATATTCTTCTTTCAATAAAGAGTTAAACAATTATGGTAAACAGGGTTGAAAACTTAAGATAAAGTGGTAAAAAGGGGGGAGGGGGACACTTAATGGGTTCATGAACATGATGTTATGATTGTAAGTTTATGTAATTGTACTGATTTTATTTTAATAAATAAATATACTGTCCATACCATAACCATAGGCTATACATTTATAAATTAAAATATGAATAATTAGTCAAATATGTGTGTACATTTTTACATAAATATTTTCCTTTTACAGAATTGACAATGATAGAACAACAGAATGATAGACAGACAGATAGACAGAGCATATAATGGCCAACAATGCTGAAGAGCAGTTTCTCTATGAAATTCGTTTAATTCAAATCTGGACCATAATCCTCCTGGTGTCGCTGCTACATCTCACTTTCCAGATGTGTTTTCAATTCACAAATTCAGACGCCCCATTACACCCACGCAGGTGTAATCTTGTAGCCGTCTCCAAGCATACAGGGCTCAAATCTAATTGCCCTAATGCAGGAGGCCTCTTAGACCAGCGTGAAAAAGCTTTTATGTGCTGACGAGTGCTCAAGTGGGCCTCTCCTGAAACCTTCATATGCAAACACGCATACAGACAGGCACTAAATGCTCTTCAGCAGATGTTCACATTAACTTAAAAGTACAGAGGGAAATACCAAGAATTGGATGATAGTTTTTCGTGGGTTGCACCTAAAGTTGTCCACAAAGTCTAACAAACCAACCAACAAAACATAATTTTTTTTAATGCTTAATTGTCGACATGCAAAAAAAGAAAAAAAAATGCATGCACACATAGGCTGATTTTGCATGGCTCCAATTGAACATTCTTGAACACCACATTTTTCTTACCTATGTGTGCACACAAGGCTGCTCACACTGAAATATTTGTGAGGCACATCCGGGAAAGTACAGAGAAAGTTTCAGTTGAGCAGTTGTATCTATAATTCAGAGGTGAGGGGTTGCAGGAGATGGCTGTCCCTCTGGGAGCTGCCGTGCATTAGCCCTGCAGGTAGTGTATCCCAGCCTCGGAGCCCAACCCAACAGACGGAGTCTCACTGTCAGTCAAAACACAATCCGCCCAATCGTGTGTTACATCTCAACGCTTTACTGAGGAACTCCATCCAAAAGCTACCCAAGCGATACCGTTCCATGTCTGTGAACTCCAACCCACATCTCCAGGATTCAACATGAATGTTGTTGCATCTGAAGTCTCTCTATTCTGGGATGGAGATTAGATTAGAACCATTGGCTATTTCACAGCTACTTCAGCAGAGTGGTTGAGCAAAAATTGGCATTTACTCGGCCTCATGTTGTTCCAAACATGCTTTTCTTACTTCAGTGGACACAAAAGATCATTTTTGAACTGTTTCTGTTGAACCATGAAAAGCCAGTGTAGTGCAGAACAAAACTAGACCCCACTGACCTTCATTGTATGGACAAAAACACTGAATCACTTTAAAAATATCTTCTTTTCTACAGACTTAAGTCAGTCATACTGGTTTGAGACAATATGTAAATGACAAAATATTCATTTTTGGATAAACTATCCCTTCCCTTTAATGGTCCTTTGCCTAATCTTCCTATTTCTACTGCAGTTTTTACCTGTAACTACTCATTTCTAAATCCCCTAGCACTTCTTTCTGTTTCCGATTTTGCTGTAAATACAAAAAGATACATTAAACACTTTAATTGAGCTTTTCTTAACCACACTCTGAATTGAACATCAATAGTTTGCCTCTCTTGAGAGTTGATTGATTTGGCTGTACTCCCAACTCTGGCAGGAGTTCTTATGTCAAGAAGAGAAATATGCTGCATCTTTGGACTGCAACAGATATTGTAATACTTTCAAAATGGGCAAGTGATTTGAAGGTTGAATGGCTCGTTCAACCAAAAGTAATAATTTAACTCACCCCTCATGTTGTCACAAACCCCTTTGACTCAATTTCTTCAGCAAAACACAAAAGCATATATTGTGAAGTACAGTTTTTGTCGATACAATAAATGTAAAATTTTTTTTACTAAATTGATGTATTGTGTGGCCAAAATATCTTCTTGTTTCATATATATAAAATATGGAACATAACATGCTTGAAATATTAAAAATGTTTTGGTGCATGTAGCAAATAACATGAATCTATATTAATAAATATAAAATTGTTAGAGCCTGAGGCTAAAGTGCATTAAGTAATGTTAAGGAGTTTAACAACAAGTGTTAACCGAACACCCCACTGACCTTCACTGAAAAAAGAGAGAGAGAGAGAGAGAGAGAGAGAGAGAGAAATACAGGTTTGGAACAACATGAGGGTGAGCAAATGATGACAATATTTCATTTTGGGATAAACTGTTCCTTTAAGAACCTGTACAATTTTAAACTTGTTTAGTCTTTGTTTCCTATAGATTTTTTGGGAAATCAGTTGTATTAAAAACGGTCCAGAATTATGAGGGAAAAAAATCATCCAGCCCCATTAGAGGCAATGATGAGAAAGGACCGTAAAGAGAAAGAGATTAAAGACTATAAGATGGACACCATGAGAGAAAAGCAGAGCCAAGAAAGCAACAAGAGGCTTGCTTTCACACAGGACAAAATCTAGTAATGGGGGACACAGACTGAAAGTAGAGAACCAAAAGAGATGGCAAAGAGAGTAAGGTTAGTCACAATCAATCCCATCCTTCCTATTCCCAGAACTCTATCCCATAGTGAGGGCCATGCCGATGTTTTATTGATGGAAGAGAATCCGGCTGCACATGTACCCTCTCCATAATTCATGATGCCCAGCATTAGGGCCTGCCTGCTGAGAGATGTGTATGTGTGTGTGTGTGTGTGTGTGTGTGTACGTAACTGTGCGTGTGGCAAGGAGAGGGAGTGTGAAGCAGGAATGTTCAGATATTTTCCCCAAATATAATCCATAAAACAGTTTACCGCAAAGGAAATTCATCCATCTGCATCACCCTAAACTGTAAAATATCTAACACGTCACAAGAAGTTTTTTAGTGCATCAGTTAATGTATGGCATATCATGAACGAACAAATTTTACAGCATAAAATAATCTAGGTTAAATGTGTTGAAACTGTTTCTTGTTAATGTTTGTCCAATAGATTATTATTGTAATATAGAATACATCCTATTACACATGAAAATGGTGCTTGTATATGTAGAAATTAACATTAATCAATATGAATAAATGCTAATGCCAATAAAATCGTTAGTGCATAATTAAAGTTAAAGTTATTTTGGTAAACTTGCAAATAAATCGCAACTGTAATATTGTATTAGTGATTAAACAAGATTTATATATATATATATATATATATATATATATATATATATATATATATATATATATATATATATATATATATATATATATATATATATATATATATATATATATATATATATATATATTTTTTTTTTTTTTTTTTTTTTTTTTTTTTTTTTTCAGATCCAGATAAATGTAGCACATACTGAAATCTGATGCCAAGGGAACTTTTAAAACCACGGTTGCAGTCTCCGGTCTATTCAGTTAGCTAGAGGGGAAACAGCTGTTTAACACGTTAGGAACGACTGATTTGGTAAATAATGACTAAATTAGTACATTTCCCTGACTGCAATTATTTGATGTGCTGAGCTTGACAGGTGTGCTATAATGGACTCTCACATTTGTATGTTTCAAAGGCTCCCTCTACAATAGCAGTTGCCATAGTAACTTATTAAGATCCACTCTAGAGCAATATCCTGACCTAACTAGATCCAGAAATTTCAAGCAGAACATCATGGATGGAAAAGAAAATCTACAAAGAAAGACTATTTACAGGTGCTGTTTCAAAAAGGCATTAGTGCAAAAAAAATGTTTATTAGAAATGACATTTTTAAATATACTTTGAATGAACCTGTCAGTTCATTTTCATCTTTAGCTGAGAATATGAAAAGTTTAAATTCAGTGAAGTGTTGTTATTGAAGTTTGAAATAGAAGTCTGGTGTCTACTAAAACTGTGCTGATTTGCTTTACAGCATACAGTAATACTGCTTTAATGAGTTACATAAAGAAGCCTACCGGGACAAGTTCTGCAGGGAGAGGAGGAGAGTAATTAAATTAGAAAATATAAAAAAGAAATGGCTGAGATCTAACCGTTTATCTCAGAATTTAGCTCTGGGGACAGGATGGCTCTTTTTTTGGTTTCCTTCTTCCTTCAACCAGCTATTCCATCCCTTTTGCAATCCCCCCCCCCCCCCCCTCCTTTTGGGGGGAAAAATAGCACAAGGAAGGAGAAGGAAGTAGGTCGTGGCTGGGAATTGATTGATGTGGTGTAGCTAAAGTCTGGTTTTCATACCACCACTTTATAATGATACAATGATAATGATATATATAAATTCCCCTCATCTCTCTTAAAGAGCCTTTAGAAACCTTCACGTCCTGTGATGTAATTAGCAAGTAGAGCTCATTAGGTTAAATCACAACATCAGGAGAAAGACGGCTCAATGCATGATCTAAGATCATCGTCACAGATCTCAGGCAGTCACAAAATGTCTCTGAGGAACATATACAGCCGAAGGTGTTGGTTTCCATGTCAAGTGTTTTAGTACCCGTTTCATTCTTTGTCTCTCAAGTACACTTGGCCTCCATGTCATAGAGCCGCAGTAATTCACTCATGATGGTTTCGATCTGAGCCTTGGTGATGTCTGCACAAACAACCTGCAGGGAAACAAGCAAAACATCAATGCAGATCCCAGAATTGGGTCCACCTGCATGCTATATCAGAGATTACATCTAAATATTAGTTCTGAGGCAACTAACAATAGAGTCTATTCTCTTGTAGTGATCTTTTTGCAGTCTAGAGAAAACAACAGCCTCCTATTTTAATTTCCTCTAAGAGGCCTTGCTGTGGCTAAATTTTTACCTCAAATTTCCATTTAAAATAGGTCAATGTAAACAGGAAACCCAACAAAGGTTAGAGAAACATGAAGAAAAAACAGAGAGTGGGCAATGATACATTCAATGAACTAGATATCAATGTTTGTTATTTCATAAAAGTACCAAAAACCTAAATTATTTTAGGTTTCAGCATCAGATGTCATGCTCATATGATCTATATTACACAGGGATGCCCCAATGTGGAAATGTTAATAGTGTGATGATTTTTATATTAAATAATAACCGGTAATTAATTATACAGCAGTGGCCAAAAGTGATGTATGGAGAGGATAATTTTCAATATCTGCTTTCAATTACCCTGCAAGATCAAAATATATTGCATTTAAGAAAACAAACTAACTTGGTTAAAATAATTTGGAAAGCAAACTACAGCTTATCATGGAATACAGGTTCCCTATCAAAAGCTACTCTCGATGCTGCGCTCAATAGCGCTAATGGGCTCAGCATCTTGTTCCAGCATTTTCAGAGAACAGGGTTATAGTCAAGTAACCCGAGACGTTTTATTTTACTATGCAAAAATTAGTAATTTCTTTGTATGACACAATTTGCCATGTTATATTACGTTATAACAGATGAAGCAGTTGCACATGTATATTAGTTTTACACTCTACACAACATGCTTACAAATTCCAAAATAAAAAATTACAAGGAGGTGAAGATCACTTTTGGCCACTACCATATTTTGCATTTTACATATTTTTGCATTCATAAGTTGTAATCAATATATTTGCCAATATTCTGGTATTGATCCAGAACTCTATATGTGTCATATAACTTCAAACATCATACAGAGTGGAATACAATGGCAGAAAACAATCTTTCATATCTCATAATTACTTAACAAGTTTAAGCCTTTTATGAAGTACTGGAATTAAGAACATATTATTATTGTATATATATATATATATATATATATATATATATATATATATATATATATATATATATATATATATATATTTTTTTTTTTTTAGAAATGTTAAATGTAAATCATAGCTTTAACAAATATAAAGAAATGCCTTTGTGCCATCCATAAAACTACTCTGAAATTTTTCCACAATTGTTTAATAATACTCTTGAAATAAATATAGTATTTTTTTTTTTATTATTAGTGTTCATCAATAGGTAGACCAACTAGAAATAATCTGGGCTCACATCATTTAGCTATAATTTACTGACTTAAATGCATCAGCCTGTTTTACTAATACCAATAACTAGGGCTGCCCTCGACTAAAGTTGTTTTCTGGTCGAGTAGTAGTCATTCACTTTAAGCATTAGTCAACTAATCACACGTTTATTAATAAACCATTTAAATCATGCTAATAAGCCTTTAATTTGATTAAACAATCAAGAGCACGCATAAATCTTGCCACAGCACACCGGCAGAAGTAATGATGATGAATGTGACAGGGAAAAACAGTGAGATCAAACTGCATTAACATTAGGGCTGGGTTGATAAATCGATGCAGAGTCGATTCGTGGATCGATTCTTAGATTTTAAGAATGCATCGCAATTCCTCTAGAATAGATTCTGAGCTTAGATTTGAACAGCAGACGGCGCTCTAATCTAGTTTTTATCCGCACACTCAAGAGCTCATGAAGAAGAGTGCTTGTGCGTTTGGCTGAGTCATGTAATTTCACCTCAGCTTAGAATGTCTTTATGACGCGAGATTAATGTAAACACATCCCACTGTGAACACCTTTATAACGTTTCGAACTTTACAAATTATTATTTTAGGTTCAAGTGTGTGTAAGGATTTGGAAACAAGCAGATTATGGCTGTTTATAAAGCATGCAGTGCCATCTGCTGTTCAAAATTAAGCTCAGAATCGATTCAAGAAAGAATCACGGTTTCCTGATTCACGAAGCATCGATTAATTTCTCCAGCCCTAATTAACATATTAATAATTTATTGATAAACTAGTATTTTTGGTTTAAGAGATTAATTCGGCGACACTGACTCGTCATCTCCACAGTAACGGATGTGCCTGCACGAAAGATTCATATGGATTACATGACCTGAGCATATTCGTTTTTTCAAATTTTAATCTTTTCTTTTGAAAGTAGACGTTTCACTCTCTATAGATATATTTTTAATGCCTGAAAGGCAAGTATACACAGAGTTTCACACTCAAGTTCACAGAGGCCGAGACGGCAGAAAGTGCATCCTGTTTACTTTCATTATTTTACAAAAGCGCAATGTTTTGACAGGTAACATGTCTACAAACATGTTTAAAAATAGTAATGCTCTGCAGGGTTATTATCATAACCTAAAGCTATTAAAAATGTTGTTAATAGAATTAAAGTTCAAAACAAATAAAATATGAATATTAGGTTAAAAAAAAAAAAAGAGCAAGTGACCGCACCGGCGCCTCCATCTGTCCTCCTGTGAGTGCTACTGTTCTGCTTTCACACTCCACTAAAACACGTGAACTGTGCACATTTTTCTAGGTTAACATTAGATTGAGTGGCCATGTAAAGTTGCTACTACTTACATATTTCAGATGATAAGCCATATTTGAGGTTGATGAATGATAGACGTGTGGATTCTTTTTTTTTTCTGCGACCAAGCGTCTAAAAAATTATCTTCTCGTAATCTGAAGGTTAGTCGACTATAAGGGGGCAGCCCTACCAATAACATTTAATGGATGTGTGAGCTGTGCGATTTCCGATATGTGGGTGTGTCAGTAAGCAGCTCATTAATACAGAAGGATAATTAAAGGCTCTAATGCACACCAGCACACCAGTATATGTGTGTATTGTAAGAGCTAGACAACGAATGATGACGTGTGACATCATAGTAGTGGTGTCCCAATCCTTAGGGGAATATTTTCTCCCCTACCCCTTGACACTCTGTTTCATGGGACAAGAGGAAGGGGTAGGCGTAGGGGTAGGGGAAGGGGTATAAAATAGAATTGGGATTGGACCAAAGTCTAGACAACACAAGAAAAAGTACTTTTTTTAAATGATTTTTATACAAACAATTGCACAAAATTACTTGTATAGACTTTCCACATCATGATTTTGTCATATGTCATATACACCCACTTAAAAAAAAAACTAATAAAACAAAACAAAATTGAGGTCCCTTTTACATGCCAGTTGGATGGTTTCTTCTTTCCTAAAACGCTTCAACAAATAACTAGAAAAATGAATCATAGTCTTACGGCTAAATATGTCAGAAAAGGTCTATTGTATTTCTTTGATAGAACTTGACAGAATTCTAGGAAACTGAAGCCAAGCAAGTGGTTTTAAAAGTCCTTTGAAACATATGAAATGGTTTGATTCTTAAATATTACTTTAGAGCGTCACTAAGGGAACACATCTTGTGTGAAAGACAATGTTATTTCTCCCAGGCCAGGCAGCAGTCATTAGGTGCCCTTATTGCCATGGGAACTACTTGCCAGTCTCTAAAGGTTACTGCAATCAAGGCTCTACTGATGCCTGATCTGGCTCTGGCAATGGTAAGAATCAAACTGGTCAACGTTCAGTCTCAGTGACTCAATGCAGACACAGCATGACCCAAATGCTGCCTGGACATTTTTAGTTGTTCTCCACATGAAATTGTAAAAATAAAAAATAAATCCTACCTGCCACCACTCTAGTTCTCCTCTGGGGAGCTGCACTCCATATGTCTGGAGAGCAAGATAGAGGGAGGTGAGGGCTAGGTGTTGAGGCTTATGGCGGACACACACAGAGCCATGGTAACTGTCTTTTAATACAGCCAGGGACGTCTCTGCGATGGGGGTTCGAGACCAGGCGTGGCGATTCAAAAGACTCCTCACAGAGAGCAGGTACTGCAGCAGGTACTGGGACACAGCAAAATCAAGTTTGTTAGATGGATCAAAACACAAATAAAGTTTAGACAGCATTAGATAGAGAAGGTACAAAGATAAGAGTACGTTTACATCTTATAATTGATCAAATTCTTAGCAATAGAGAATGAAAAGAATAAATCGATTCACTGAGTCTTGGCAGTGTGTATAAAGAGTGCCAGTGTGATGCCAGTTTAAAGCAGTATTACATCACTGACATACTATAGTTTTTATTAATATTTTACATTAGCTTTCAGAACTTTTTTCGCTTTCAATATATCTAATAAATTTTTTTCAGTTACTAATTTTAGTGCTTCAGCTTACACCTATTTCAATAAGTAGCCAATAGGGCTGTCACTTTTTATTCGATATTCGAATATGCATTCGAACATGATGTGAAATATCCATAATCGAACTATAAATAAAATATCCGGTTTTTAAAATGCCATTTTATTCTTTGCCATTTTATCCAGTAGAGGGCACTCTAGACGTATTGTAGCCATAGACTGTAAAAAAAATATGGACGTAGTGTCCGTGACATCACCCATAGACTCCTCAATAGCGGTTTTGAAGCTTAAAGTGTGCAGAGTGGGCTGTCGCCATCTTGGCAGTGCGTCACTGCGTGACTTTCCCGGACAATCAGAAAAGGGCAAAAAGGCGGGAGCTGATTGCTGAAGCCACGCCCACTTAGCGCGACTACATTGTCAGCAGCGGCAATCCACCTGTCACTCAAGTGGCTACGCCCTTAATTATGCAGAACTTTAAGGCTTAATATAATTTAAACGGTTGAGTTATAAATAAAAAATTTTCACCCCTCACAGTTGTCATGAAGGGCAAAATTAGCAATATAGACCAAAATTGTTTTTTCAACCAGGCTGTAAACATGTTTTTTTCTGCTGTAAAGTTGGGCATTTTAACATGGGGAGTCTATGGGACTGACTCTCTTCTGCAGCCAGCCTCAAGCGGCCAGTCGATGAATTGCAGTTTTAGACACTTCCTTAATGGCTTCACGAGAGAGAGCGTGAGGTTGCCACTCGATTGTAGCATAGGCCCATGACCAAATCACGCAAATAAGAGCTAGTAGCCAAGCACGTCTGTGCGCTCCGTACGTGTGTTCTCCACCGCGGGGAACATTGTAAATAAAGAGAGCCGCACTTGATCCAGATCAAGTTGATAGACTGGTGTTTCTTGCAAACAATATTAAGAAAATGAATTAGGCTAGGCTATATGACTTATTCCTGCTGCTGTTTAAGTTGTCACGTTATTGTTTGTGTCTGTTCTGAATCTTTTTTTTTTTATTTGCCTAATATTGTGAGATATGCATAGTTGCACTTCATATAAGTTGACAGAATATCAATCTCCATTAGGCTACTGTGTTTTTTTTGTGTGTGTTTTTTATGCGTGGGGGGGGGCAGTCACGTAGACATTCAATTATATTGAAATACATTACATGATATTCGATATCCATTCGAATTAGATTTTTCTCAAAAGTGAAAGACTAGTAGTCAAGGCATCAGATTAGGTTGTTTTTTTGTCAGAGCTTTCATAGCTTTAGTTTATGATAATAACTGTGCCAAGCATTATTTTTTTTACTATATTGTTTTGTACACAAAGCACAGTATATATTATATAGGCTTCCTGCAAAAGGTTTGCTGCCAGTCATTAATGAAATAGTTCATCCAAAATGGAAAATTCTATTATCGGTTACTCACTCATTGTGGTTTAAATCCTACACAACTTTTCTTTTCTGTGGACAACAGATATATTACTCATTCTAAAAGCTTGAGACCCAAGGTAACAATTGCATGCGTTACCTTGTGTGGGTGCTCAAAAGACACTTGGAAGTTAAGTTGCCGAAGGATGAGCAGCTCACATTGCACTATACTGTCCCTCAAATCCCAGAACTTCCCGTCCAGTTCCAGTGGATCACTTTCTGGGTGAAAATACCTGGATCAAAGAAAAAGGACATACTATGCCTATACATGAATTCTGAGAACAGAACATGCTACTTAAATATCCTCCTTATATACCTGTGACAGACATTGATGATATCTCTTGTCCTGAGATGCTGCTCTTCTACTTTGCCTGCGAGGTAGATGGCAGACATGGCCACTAGGTAAGGCTCATAGACCTGAAGACTGGCCGACTGGAAGAACCTGTGATACAGCACACATGCTGTGGCCATGGGCACTGATCTCATGCCTAACTTCACTCCTACAGATGAGGAAAACATAGGATCATAGGATGCACATGCTGTAGCATCCAGGTGGATGCTGCACACTGGTGGTGGATGAAGAGATACCCCCTGACTATGTAAAGCGCTTTGAGTGCCTAGAAAAGCGCTATATAAATGTAAGGAATTATTATTATTTATTATTATGGGACCAGAAACTGGATCTGCAGTTCATCCTTGGATAATGAAAATGAACTAACAAGCAGCTGCAGTGCATCCTTAAAACTTTGAAAGTTAAAGAGATTAAAAACAAATTTCTAAACAATTCAGAAAAATTGCAGATACCAGTCTCGATGATAAACCGACAGACTCTGAAGTGTGTTTTGGAGTCTGGGACATCTTCAGCACTTCTTCTGCCTTTAGCCTCATTGACGGATCCAGATGTTGACGCCTGCGTGCTCATTTTACGCCTTGCATCAAAATGGTTACAGTTTCAAAGCGTATTATTGGATTTATATTTACTGTTCGCATGCACAACCCAGAGCCATATAGAGTGAGAGTTGCGACAACTCCATTGACTCCAATGGAACGCTTTTTTTACAGCAATGGCGGCTCGTGGAGCCTCTCAATAGTTCCCGGAAGTAGCGGCAAACCGATGCCGCGCCGTAGAGATGCAGCAGAACAAACCGTTTGCGACGCACTTTTAACAGGTAAGACGTTTAAATAATACGATTGAATATTATCAGTACATCTTAATAACAATAAATTGCAAATTAAAACCTTCTAGTAGATAATCACTCATTAAATGAGTAGATTTAAGGTTTGTTATCAGATAACTAACAGATTAGGCTAGGATTGGAGCTGCATAAAGTTAGTAACGAACACCCTAATAATTGTAAAATCTGTTCTCATAATTCAGTTTCATCCATCGTGTTTGCAATTAGAAAAAAAGGAGTATAAACATATTTTTTTGCAGGGTGGGGAAAGTTAGCTAACGTTACATAGCCTATTACGTTAGTTCAATATAACGTGTGACAGCGGTGAGTGGAAGTGGTAAAAATGAGGTTATAAAGTTTGTTCCTTATTACACGTATTCAATTACTTAATAATAAAATGCACCCTATTGATATACATTTAGAGTGAATTGAGTTTGCAAAAACATGGGTGGAGTGTTTTTAGTCATTGTGATTCATTTACTATTACCTGTCTATATTATATAATAATACTGTATTATATACTTAGACTTGTTAGTGTATAAAAGTAACATACTGTAATATTCTGTGGGTTCTGGTAGGTGGAGGATTAGTGGTGCCACTGAAGTGTTCTGTGATGGAGCATCAGTGAAGATGCAGGTCAGGAGAGCTGAGGGGACCTTTTTTTTTTTGATAGCTGAATTTTCATTATTTTTCTTAGTGCTGCCTTTGCATTGCTTGATCTTTATTTATTTTTCTTGTCTCTTAAATTTTTTTAATAGACCCTGGTAACTGGCTGATGGTTCACAGGAATGCTGACTGGCTGCTGACTGACTTGCTGCTGGTTGACTGGGCAGTGTCACCTGTCCCTGTCTCTCCTCTCTAGCCATGTCCTTTTTCTTCACTCTCACTTTCCTTTCTCTGAGTGTCCTCGTTCTTTTTTCCTCAACCTTTGAAACTGATAGAGGTAGAATACATGGTTTTGCTAATTTAAAATATTGAAAATATCACATCACTTTACTTCAACTAGTACGAGTTTGTACTTATTATATATGAATCACCTGAAATAACATAGCTGTAATCAGCAGCCATTTCTTGTATGTTCACAGGTCTAGGGGGTGCATCGTGGAGCAGGGCCCTCCTCTTTTTGACCACAGGACGATGTACAAAGATTGTGGGAATAGCATCTGGTCTCAGCCTACTCTTGAATTTTTTGGTCATGACAAATTGCATTGCCGCAATTTGTCTGCATACTGACTTCAGTTTAGTTTCCACACACACCTTTTTTTTTGTCTACCCACTTACAGTACATATCACATGGTGGTTAAATGCACAGTTATAGGTAACACTGATGACTCCCTGCAATGTCTCACCATGAGTCTCAGCTCCCTGGGTTTTGCAAGGCTTTGCTTGTTCCTTATTTCTAGTAAAACATTGTCAATGTAAAAAAGTGCAAATAAATGTAAGGATAATTACCTAACAATTTTTTGTTGTTGTAATTTTTATTTGTATTTAGATTGCTCCTGCTGACTTGAGCCAACCATTATTTTCTCCTCTCTATGTCAGCGGGGAAGCCATACATTCGCACACCTTTCTCTGACTGAGTGGAGCATCCCCATGCAGCACAGTAAACCACGGTGGAGACTATGCAAGGACAACATGAAAGAAAGGACACATACAAAATGCTTGTCATGCTATGAAATTTATTAGAAATGTATTCATGAATTGCTGTAAATAGTTAATTGTATAATTACAATTTAAAATAACTGTTTTCTATTTTAAAATGGAATATACTCCTGTGATGCCAACCTGAATTTTCAGCATAATTTTGAATGGCAGTGTACATGTTTATATACGAGCATGCTTAAGTTGTTTTAAACCTGAATATATTGTGTACATGAATAAGTATTGTAAGAATTATACTAGATATAATAGGTATATTATTTATAATACATAATTATATTACTATATGTAATTGTAAGAATTATAAACAGTAAGCTTCATTTTACATTTATTTAACATGCTAATTACTGCTGGTAACAGTTAATTGACCCATAGTGCGGTGCGAGCTGAAAATCACCTGTCACCAGCCTGTCTCTGTACTACCTGAAAGTCATCGATATGACATGAGTTAACATTAGATCAGTGAAAAAATGGACAATATGTAACGTAAAAAGGCAACAGCAACCCGTGTTTATAAAACTTAACGTTAGCCTGAAATACGTTTTTAAAATAACGGTAATTGAACACTAATCCTCAAATAATACCCGATTTGATATTTTAAAAACAACATCGCTGTAACTACATACTCATGCTACATACATAAGTCAGTGTGTTGTATAAACATATAAAATAAATGCATTTATTGACTCCTTATTACCAGAAATCGCAGTTCTGTCACTCTACTCTATCAGTTTGAATGGCCGCCAATGCACTTCCTGGAACTATTTGAAGTCTACACGAATCACGTGACAACCAAACATTTCGAACTTCCGTTGTCGCAACTCTCTCTCTATATGGCTCTGGCACAACCTTAACAGTCGGTTGTTGTGACTTTCCTTCAGCGGCTCGTTAAACGTGCAACGTAGAGCTCAAATGATCTCCAGCGCCCCCTCGCACGGGAGGATATCACTGCACGCTGAACGAAAGGGAAACTTTTATTTTATTTTAAATATAAAAAATATGTTAAATATTATATAACATAGAAAATAAGAACTGAAGCTTAAAAATAAACACTTTGCCAAGGCAGTATTTTAAATATTCAAAGAATCTAAAACAATTTGAACTTGCTAGGAGACCATTGCCAGCATATTAGAGTGGAAAAAGATTTCGAGTAGTTATTCTGCTTAAATTATAACTTTTCTTGCTTTTTTAAAAAAAATTAAATAACGTTGATGCATAAAGCATATTTATGATGTTTTCTGCAGTATGAAAGTGCCTTTTAGTCACAAAAGTTCCAAAATTGGGACATTTCAAAGAGGCAACATTAACACAGCCAGTCGCAATGTCAGTTTTTTTGCAAAGGAACAGCTTTTATATGATTCGATATATATATATATATATGAACAATTTTATATATTACTGAGAAAAAACAATTCCTTTGTAACAAATATCTTTACTGTCTCTTTTGACTAATTTAATACAATTTTCAAAAACAACAAAAATTGTGCATTTTAATTTGTGCCTTTACACAAACAGTGAACCATGCCAATGACATTAAACTTGAAAATGCAAAAGCATGCGGACCACACAGACAATGGAATGTGCAAACATGATAAATGTTTAATTTTTTCAAAAAGAAAGGAAAAATTTATTATTGGCAGGCTTCGAGTTATTTTTCATTTAAATGTCACAGTACCAATTTCACCGGGTGGAGAGAATAATTGCCCAGTTCATATTAATACTTGTGTATGGTCTATTTACTTTTTGCTCCTCAAGAGACCGTCAGTAGCAGAAGGCCACACTACATTTATAGCACCGGATCGAAGCCGGCTGCAATGAATTTCTGTGCAAAACAGCTTTTACTACAAACACTTCCACACAAGAACATTGTTATCACACAAGAACATTTTGATAGAAAACTATTTTTTTTTTAAAGTAGATAAAATTAGAATAAATAAAATGGAAATGTCTACATACTACATACTATTACTACTGTAAACTTTGCAAATAGGACATCAGCCCCTTCAAGTCAATGAACAATAACAAAGTGGGCTGCAATGAATGTCTGTGGAAAACAGCTTTTAGTGAAAAATTTCTATACAAGTACAGTATCACAAAAGAACATTTTTAATGATTTTAAAATAAGTTTTAAATGAACACAAAATGCAATGTAAATGCATGCACAACTAATAACTAATATCATCACGCTATAAAGGGTTGGCCTGCGCTGGGTGCGCCCCTCCCCCTATAACTGTTCTGTCTCCTGGAGGAGCTCATTTGTATGAACACGCATAGGAAAAAAGAACGATAGAAAGAACGGCTCCTCTCCAGTCGCGACTCGGCTCCCATCGTTCATGTTTATGAGCCGTTCAAAAGAATCGGTTCGTTCGCGAACGTCACAACTCTATGACCCAGACCAAAATGAACCAGAGAGGCCCAAATCACAGTATAGCCAAGACCAGTCTAGACCAACAAGACAACAAGCTCAGTCTAACCCAGTAAACCTTCTTGAAAACCAAACTCAGTCTAGACCAGGAAGTCACCACAGCCAACAGGCTCCATCCAGACCAGCCACTCAAGAGAGCCAAGCCGAGTTAAGACCACCAACCCAGAACAGCAGGCCAGCATCTCAGCAGAAATAACACCATTTATAATCAGATCCCCTGCATGGGCAGTTATAAAAGTTGTTCCATAAAATGGCATTACGTAATTGTAACATTTCTTTGAAAACCACTTCTACTTCACAGATATTATTTTTGTGTTGTAACTGTGCTCTCAATTTGTGCATACTATAATGTGTGTGTGTGTGTGTGTGTGTGTGTGTTGGCACACATTAACTGAATTGTTTCAATGAAGCTAAAGCTGATAAGTTTTACTAAAAGGCTTTTGTAATGGAATCTTCTTAGATTAAATACTAAATGCAGGGTCAAGTATTGGCAGAAAATATATCAGAGTACCTTGATATCTGTATTTTAATAAAAGAATTTAAAAAGATAAACAGCAAAAGATACTTTTTTTTTCTTTATTTGCTTAATAATACACTGACACACCTGTAGGCCACATATGACACAACATCAGTTTGATTCACCAGTCATCGGTTTATGTTTTTGGTGCTTGGAAGCCAGTGGGTGATTTTGTCAGCAGACACTGAAAGCTTGGGGAACTGAAGGTGAGCTTGAAGGGATAGTTTACCCAAAAACCAACCTGACTTTTTTTTTTTTAATATTTTGAGAAGTGTCTTATGTTTTTTCTTTTCAATTGTCCAAACGCAAGTCAGTAAATCAAACCAAATCTGTGTTGTTCCCAACATTCTTCAAAATCAGATTTTGTGTTTTGCAGAAGAAATAGTCATACAGGTTTGGAATGACATGAGGGTAAACAATGGCAGAGTTTACATTTTTGGGTGAACTGTCCTTTTAAGAATCCCTCTAGAAAGATTAAAGGGATAGTTAACCCAAAAATGAAAATTAGATGTCTATCTGCTTACCCCCTGGGCATTCAAGATGAAGGTGACTTTGTTTCTTCAGTAGAACACAAATTATGATTTTTAGCTTTAGTCGTTGCAGTCTCTCAGACGTACAATGCATGGCAAATGGTAACAGAATTTATGAGAGTAAAAAAAAACCATGAACTTGTCTGTGCAAGAAACTGAACAGTATTTATATAGTGTTTTTTTTTTTTTTTTTTTACCTCTGATTCACACAATGTCTGCACTGTTAGAACTCTTAGGCGCATGAGGCATTTTTTTTTCTTCTTGCATTATGGGGGATCGCAGACTTATAAGTGCATTAACACCACCTATATCTCAAGTGGACCATTGACACTCTATCTACAATCTCAATTAGGAGTGTGTCACGGATCCAGCCAACCAACCAGTGTCAGACCCTACAGCTCAACCTTCCCATTCCAGCTCACCTGAGTATTAATTCCTTGCACCTGCCTCTGCCCAATCAAGAGATGCATATAAACCCGCACTCACAGACACCTAACCGTCTGGTCTCGTCTATTGCATATGCGTAAGACTTACCCAACTCCCGATCTCCAGTTCTCAGATCATCTTCAACTTTGTCAGCCATTGGTCAGTGGTCATCTAGTCTCATCCTCCCTGAAGTACACCAGGACTTGTGCTTTTGAGTGAAGTCTCTCGGATGCTGGACAATCACGTCATATCACCTCAGCTGTGTTTTCCCTGAGTGATTTCTCTTTATTAAAGTTCAGTGAGCTCTCATCTTGTCTCCTGTGCTTCAGTGGTGTGTGACAGAGCGTCAATGGTCCAGAAGAAGAAAAATACCTAATTTGCTTGCCGCAGGGTTTAATATGGATTTGTCTGTGCATGTTTTTTTATATTCTCATAGATTCTGTTCCCATTTGCCATGAATTGTATGGCTGAGAGACTGCAATGATTGAAGCTAAAAATCATAATTTCTATTTTATTGAAGAAACAAAGTCACCTACATCTTCGATGCCCTGGGGGTAAGCAGATAAACATCTAAATTGAATTTTTGGGTGAAATATCCCTTTAAGGATAAAATTTTTCCACTCTCTCTTGAAAAACACACAATAAATAGATGTATGTCACAGTTGGACAATGTTGTCGATGTTTATTCACAAGATAACCGATCAATAGTAATATCTGTGGCAAACTTCAATATAACTCAGACACAGGTGGAAATGCAGCTTCAGAGTCTCCATTATATATATATATATATATATACACATACAAACCCGATTCCAAAAAAGTTGGGACACTGTACAAATTGTGAGTAAAAAAGGAATGGAACAATTTACAAATCTTATAAACTTATATTTTATTCACAATAGAATATAGATAACATATCAAATGTTGAAAGGGAGACATTTTGAAATGTCATACCTAATATTGGCTCCTGAGAGCTACACATTACAAAAAAGTTGGGGCAGGAAGCAATAAGAGGCCGGAAAAGTTAAAAGTACATATAAGGAACAGCTGGAGGACCAATTTGCAACTAATTAGATCAACTGGTAACATGATTGGGTATAAAAAGAGACTCTCAGAGTGGCAGTGTCTATCAGAAGTCAAGATGGGCAGAGGATCACCAATTCCCCAATGCTGCAGCGAAAAATAGTGGAGCAATATCAGAAAGGAGTTTCTCATAGAAAAATTGCAAAGAGTTTGAAGTTATCATCATCTACAGTGCATAATATAATCCAAAGATTCAGAGAATCTGGAACAATCTCTGTGTGTAAAGGTCAAGGCTGGAAAACCATACTGGATGCCTGTGATCTTCGGATCTTAGACTGCACTGCATCACATACAGGAATACTACTGTAATGGAAATCACAACATGGGCTCAGGAATACTTCCAGAAAACATTGTCGGTGAACACAATCCACCGTGCCATTCGCTGTTACTGGCTAAAACTCTATAGGTCAAAAAGGAAGCCATATCTAAACATGATCCAGAAGCGCAGGCGTTTTCTCATTTAAAATGGACTGTGGCAAAGTGGAAAACTGTTCTGTGGCAGGACTAATCAAAATTTGAAGTTCTTTTTGGAAAACTGGGATGACATGTCATCCGTACTAAAGAGGACAAGGAAAACCCAAGTTGTTATCAGCGCTCAGTTCAGAAGCATGCGTCTCTGATGGTATGGGGTTGCATGAGTGGCGTGGGCAGCTTACACATCTGGAAAGGCACCATCAACGCTGAAAGGTATATCAAAGTTTTAGAACAACATATGCTCCCATCCAGACATCGTCTCTTTCAGGGAAGACCTTGCATTTTCCAACATGATAATACCAAACTACATACTGCATCAATTACAACACCATGACTGCATAGAAGAAGGATATGGGTACTGAAATGGCCAGCCTGCAGTCCAGATCTTTCACCCATAGAAAACATTTGGCAGATCATAATGAGGAAGATGCGACAAATAAGACCTAAGTCAGTTGAGGAACTAAAGCCTGTATTAGACAAGAATGGGACAACATTTCTATTCCTAAACTTGAGCAACTTGTCTCGTCAGTCCCCAGACGATTGCATACTGTTATAAAAAGAAGAGGGGATGCCACAAAGTGGTAAACATGGCCTTGTCCCAACTTTTTTGAGATGTGTTGATGCCATGAAATTTAAAAGCAGCTTATTTTTCCCTTAAAATGATATATTTTCTCTGTTTAAACATGTCATCTATGTTGTATTCTGAATAAATTTAGAAATTGGAAACTTCTACATCATTGCATTCTGTTTTTATTCACAATTTGTACAGTGTTCCAACTTTTTTAGAATCGGGTTTGTATAAACCAACAGTCATCATAGCCAGAAGAGAAGACATTCGAATATACATTTAAATCAACAAAATGTTTGACCAAAAATGACATGACCCCCCCTTGACAAAAAGAACCATACTAAAAATCGTACTACTTTTCCAGAGCATGTCACGTCTAAAACAGTTAAGATCTTAAGATCAGATATGATGTTCTCAAGTAAGAGACAATTAGGCCTTCAAGAAATTTAAAACTAATGCCAAATACTGTATCTAATAAACTATGTACTTTAATGTATATATATAAGTATACAAGGGTCTTGCAAATACACTTTTAGTAGTTTTAATACAATGGCATGAAGTAAAACATGTTTTTTTTTTGGCTGGCGCACTAAGAATTGCGTATCAAAACCAGAATACATCATTTAAACAACCTCTTTGAAATGAAATTTGAAATATGCACCATGTCACATTCTCAATGATCACCCTCAGACTATCATTTACAGCAAATAATAAGATCTTTTTTTGAAAAATGTAAGTGAACCTGCTAATTTAATGTGCAATGCAGTTTTTATTTCAAAAGATAAATGTATTTCACTAATATCTTTGTTCTTTAAATGTACCTTACACTCTAGGACTGTGTTTAATACAGAGTGCAGTTATTTACATGCTGTAAAAGTGCCATGATGGTGATACAACCAATATTTTTGACTAACAAATAAAATGCATTCTTTCTATATAACGAACCATAAACCATTACCTGTTTAATGTTTATAAACTCTTAAAATAACAACTAACGTCTTAGACTTAAGTCACACTTCAACCTAAACCATCAAATCTATTTACCAAATAGAAGTGGGAAAAGATTCTACATAATTTGGTAATTTTATATGCTTATCCCAGTGATTGTCTACAACCAAAATGGAATCCAACAAAGGCACCACACAATACCTAAAATAATTATCTTTTACACAATATCATAAAACTATTAATAGGTATCTTGAGCAGCTAAAAGAGAAAGAGCACACCTTTCTAAGTTTGTACAGTAAGACCAAAAATAGACCACAGTGACATGTCTGCTCAAGCTCTAGATCACAAAGCAGTGTGTGCTGATATTAAAAGAAGAGAAAATAGATAAACGTGGAATGAGCATTCAACTGTAGTATTAATAACAGTGGTGTGCAGTAATAATGTTTTTTGATTGAGTCATGGCATGTTGATAAGAGACTGGATCAATGGCAAGAAAAGGCACAGAAAAACAGACCCACACAGTGGGGTGAAGAGCAGCAGCTGGCAGCACATCGGCTCAAAAACACACAGGACTTGCACAGGTACATCGACTGGTCACTTTCGAGAGGGTTTACAGCTCGGCCCACTCTGATATGACTCCTACAGCAAAACGAGATCTTCAGCATATGATTCCAGACTTGTGCAAATGTCACCATATCAGCAGCTGAACAACATTCAGAGGCGGCCAAACCGTTTCAGTCAACTTTCAGTGGAATTAAATTATTTGCCTAGAGTAGCAATGCTTTAT
Organism: Carassius gibelio; assembly: GCF_023724105.1. NCBI lineage: Eukaryota > Metazoa > Chordata > Actinopteri > Cypriniformes > Cyprinidae > Carassius > Carassius gibelio. Next base: position 12,783,103 of record NC_068393.1, read on the forward strand.
GGTATAAAACAAAGAGCAAACTGGTATTTCCTCCACTATCCATCAATAACTCACCCTGTGGATTTTCTGTGGATACTTGATTATCAGAATCATCCCACCTCCTGGTTCAAAGGAGCTTTTTGACCAACATTTGAACTTACATTACTGGCATTCAAGTGGGTGAGCTCCACTTTTGTAGCATTATGATTGCTCACCACACGCACTTTTTCAGTCTTCGTTTTATTGGTTGGAACGGGTTGAGGCTTTGACTTCCAAGGTAGAGCCTTCATAGGGTTATGGTGTGGATCATCCCCAATGTTGACAGACAAATTAGTGTACAATGGCTCCAACTCTTTGGACAGGAGCTCATAAGTCAGTGAGTTCAGTCCATCTGAGCGCCAGTTCAGCCTTGTGCGCTTCAGCAAGTCAAACCTACAAGAACAAATTCATGAAGAGGAACTGATTCAATAAACAGACTGAACAAATGGATTAAATAATAAACGTATCTATCCATACGCTCTTAAAAATAAAGGTTCTTTATTGCCATAAAATTGGACCTTTATTGTCCATATAACCTTTTTGATGGACAAAAGGTTCTTTAGATTAAAAATGTTCTTCACACCAAGAAAAATAATGATTCTTTTAAGAACTGTTCCCTTAAAGATTCTTTGGGGAACCCAGAATGATTCTCCTATGGCATCGCTAGAACCTTTATTTTTAAGATTGTACCAACTAGGGTTGAAAAACAGTGAATAATTTCCAGAAACCTTCCAAAACTTTCCAAAAGTCTGCAAGAGAACAAGGAAGGTTTCTGGAAATTTACCAGACATTTTTTTATGTCCCTTTTCAACCCTAGTACCAACACCAAGTTTATAATATAATATATTGTGCCAAGTGACATCACCTTCTCGGGTTCTGCTCATTACCCTGATCTCCTTTATGTTTGATCATCTTATAATGACCAATGGCCAAAGGCGGGCGCATTATCTTCATCCCAGAGAGACGGACTCTAAAGACCAAACCACAGGGCAAGTAGAAACAGTAACATATAAGAAAAAAGAAAATCTTGAAGAAGGATGGTATGAAGTATCAAACAGACAGGGACAAAAGAAGGAGCAGCACAAAGCACAGCAGGAAAACCATCAGATGGATGTGAACTAGCTAAAAAAAGGTTATGTTGAGGATTTTTTTGTAAAAAGCTTCGAACCATAAGTTAAAATCCTCAGAAGGTTCATCAAATGTGGGAGAGTCTAATCCAGCTTTTAAATCCTTGAATACTTTAAGATCTTGTTTCTGGTTCAGCCATTTGAGTCATCCAAATCAGGGTAAGGGTTATTTATGTGACAGCCAAGTTTGCAAATCACCATGAGCTGATATGCCCTTCAAAATGTTCTCCAAGAATACATGCAATGTCAGTTTTCCCAAAACACAAATCTGGGTCCTGGACTGTCTCCAGAAATACTTTTTGTCTTGCACTAGATTTGATCTGTACCCTGAAAAATAGCTCAGGGTGAAATCAAACCATATTTAAACCAAGCTTTGAAATCAAACCAAGGCATATTAAACAGCAAGAAAGAAAAGAAAAACACTGATGGACTCAGAGGTTCTGCTTTGTCAAAGATGTTGAGTAGGTTGGGACTTACAGTAGTTCTTATTCTAAGTAGCCAGTTACATTACAGCAAATTACACTTGGTTCTATTAAATGGCTCATGAAAGTACACTAAAACATTTTCCCTACAGAACGAATTAGCCAGATCTTTGTTGTGAATCAAAACTTTTCAGCAGGAACAGTGTAGTTCATTGATTCTTAACCAAATGAATCAATTATGAATCATTTCCTGAACCAAATTCATATACCTCAACCAGTCCAAATGACTAATACGAGCATGAATCAAACACATATATTGCAACCGGTGTAGTCTGACTTATCAAAGTATGAGCCTTTTTTGTGTGAAAAATCACAAACACAACTCGCAATGTTGCACTTAAAAGGAAAACTTACCCCCATGTCGTTCCAAACCAGTAAAAGCTTTGTTCGTCTTCGGAACACATTTTAAGATATTTTGGATGAAAACCGGGAGGCTTGTGAAGTAAAATACACTGTCAAGGTCCAGAAAAGTATGAAAGATATTGTCAGAATAATCCATCTGCCATCAGTGGTTCAACCAAAACATTATGAATTGAGAATACTTTTTGTACTTGAGGAAAACAAAAATAACTACTTTACTCAACAATTTGTCTCCTCTGTATCTCTCCGCATCACCATAGTGGCATTTTGGAGAATATGAGCTGAACACAAACTGCGTATGCTCTTCTTTGTCAGCAGTGACACAAGAATATGTTTTCTATGTGTATTTACGGATAAAGACACAAGCCTCCCGGATTTCATCCAAAATATCTTAAATTGTGTTCCGAAGACGAACAAGCTTTTTACGGATTTGGAACGACATGGGAGTAAGAGATTAATGACAACATTTTCATTTCCATTTTTTGGGGTGGAGTAACCCTTTAAGGCTTATGAGATTTCATGTAATTACAGACTGGTTGTTCATATGACGTGTAGTTAAGCATGCACTCTATGGTTTTGGTCAATAGTATTTTATCAAAATAATGGTGGAATGACATAATGTCCGCCACATTTTAGTTTTAGCACTTTTTTTTTTACACAGTTAGGCCAATTATTATTGTATGGAGCCTATACAAAAGACAGTAAAATAATAATGTAATACAATTTTTCTTTTTAACATTTATTTATTACAAAAATGATCTCATCATAGATTTTTTCAAATACACCTTTCTCAAACGTTCTAAAAGAATCATTAACGGAACTGCGTAATGAGGAATCCGAAACAGATTCATTAGATTCCTCATGATGCTCAATCCTATTCATGCCAAAGACACTTGAGAGAGAACTAAGCATAAAGAAAATGTGATTCAAATCCTCAACACTACTAATGATCTACTACACTTGACTCATTCTGTTTTCAAAGCTTCCTTCAAAACCTTTTAATCTTTTACAACATGTTTCTAATTGTCACAGAAGTAAAATTACTTGAATGCATTATTGAATAAAAAGTATAGTGACACCTAAATAGTTGGAAACCTTGAGTCCAATCTAGTGATTCATGCATGTACTTACTGGTCCCTCATGTGGCTATGCAGGGGAGGGCATAATGGATAGACGGATGCAGTGAAAATGAGAATAATGGCAAAGACCAATGCAAATGTAAACTGAAAACTAAATGGTGATGGAGAGATGACAGAGGTGCAACACAAAAGCTTAACAGGACACATTTCTGATGCAGACGTGCCAGTTACTTTTATCTCTACTGCATTCCATTATGTTGAAATGCAAATGCATTATGAACTGAACTCTACCATCCTCACCGAGCTGCGATGTCATCATCCTCTCCTCCCCAGCCCCAATACTGGTTGGGAAAGCCATTCATCTTGAGGTACTGCTCTGGAGTTACAGCAGACACCCCTCCGAAGTATTGGGAGTATGGAAGCCTGCAAAGGAGTCGGAGCAGTGATTTGGTGAGGCACAGAGGAATAAGGTCATCTGTCTCTACTATCTTTCATCAATCATTCCATCTGAAGTGTCACAGCTTCCCCTGCAGTTTAATGTTCATCTGTACCTCTGCATTACATCAGTACAGCAGTCTGTACGAATGGAGAGAAAACTGGGACCCCTTATGAATGAACAAAGAATGCGGTTTAATAACTATTTTCAGAACACTACCACACTAATATTTCTGAAGTATATAATATGTGCACTGTATGGTATGCACATTTTTTTCTATCCATTTGACCTTCTAAAATTGGCAAAATGTGCAGATTACCAGAGAAAACTGGGTGCAAATCATAATATACTGATCTTTTTTTAAGCATTTTTTGAAAAAAATGTAAATAAAGTTTGATTAGGTTTAAAAAATTAAACATGCAACATGATGACATCATGTGACAACCATAGATAATGTGTAAATCCTTAAAATGTGGTTTCACTGTATTTTAATGTGTTCTTTTAATAAATCTGGGGAAAAGGATAGGAAAAGCAACTGATGTGTGTTTGTTGAGCTGTATAGACATGACTGTTCAAAAGTTTGGGGTTGGAAAGATATTTTTATGGTTTTGTAAGAAATCACATGATCCTTTAGAAATCATTCTAATATGCTGATTTGGTGCTCAGTTCTTCTTATTATCAATGTTTCTTGTGGAAACCATGATACATTTTTTCATGGTCATGATAACGAATAAATAATGAATAGACAGTTTAAAAGAGCAGAATTAACTTGAACTCTTTTGTAACACTGTGTTTTTACTCAATTTAATTCATTGCTGTGGAAAAGTACTCATTGTTTTGTTTTTTTTTATGTAATAAAACAAATAAAAAAGACAGTGGTATTGTAACTTTGACAGCTGATTCAACCTGCCCTCCAGAGATCCCTTGTGCTCCTAAAGCTGTTCTTTATTCTTTAGTACTATTCATTAAATTTTGAGTGATAGCTAGATGAGCTATGTATCTTTCTTCATATTTTTCTCTGTATTTCTACCCAAGGACTAACTCACTGAGTCATGTCTGAATGCTGGGGATTCATCACAGAGAAGTTCTGATGTTGTCCTCAGCCTTGGTGCACTGAATTTATGGGTTGACTTCTCTGCAGTTTTTTTGTTCTCGGTGAATGTTTATATCTAGGTGGACACTGTGGCTGCAGAGTACAGAAATGCAGACTCTGTGACCCAAGATGTGCAGACCTGGATGTCAATTTAGAGGACCAGAGCCATGAGTTACTGGGTACCACTGTGTCAGCACTAATATTGAATGAACTACATCACCTATTTTACCAAGCGTGAAGAGGATAAACTTTTTGTTTCTAGAAGTTTTATAAGATCTGTCAAATTCTTCAAAAAGTAAAAACACATCTGTTTTTTATTTATTGTATGTTTTTATTTATTTTTATTTTCTTTGTTTCTTGTTGCCTGTTTTAAATTAAAGTGTTTAGAATTTAATTGAAATATCGACCTCCAATTTATTTTAAAATATTTATATACGTAAGTTTGGGGTCAGTACGTTTTTTTTTCTATTCAGCAAAGATGTGTTAAATTGAACAAAATTGACACTAAAGGCATTTTAATCTTATAAATAAAAGGCATTCTATTGAAACTTCTATTCATCAAAGAATCCTAAAAAATGAATCACATATAAAGTAAAACACAAAGTATTTTGTGACACTGAAGTGGATGCTGAAAATTTAGCTTTGCCATCATAAGCATAATATTACACTGTAAAATATATTCAAATATAAATCATTATTTTGTAATATTATAGTATTGTATATTATATTATGTTTACTAATAATATTTAATAATAAAAATATTACTGTTTTTATATATATATAATAAATTTTTTTTTTTTCAAATCAAATTAGTATTAGAGACCTTTTTTAAATACATTAGAAACCCTACCAATTTTTGAAAGGTAGTGGCATCTAACCTTGACATTGTTCAACTATACACCATTTTTTTATTATTATATTATAATACTGTAATATAAAAATTATTATGATTATAATTACATAATATTAAAACTAGTATTATTGAAATGCCTATACTACCATGACTACAAACAGTAGAGTGCAAACAAAAATATCACCCCTGTTCATTAAGAGAAAAGGTGTGTTGAAACATTCAATCCTGGGTAGGGTACCTGTATCTGAACTTGTCCATAGCTACAGAGAGGTGTGTAGGGTACTGGGGGTGGCAGGTGTAGGTGTTGTGGTCATTCTCAGGCAGCAGATCGACGTCATGCAGGAAAATACAGCTCCAGTTCTCCTCTTTCAGTGCCTCCCGCACTCCAACATTCAGCAACTTCGCTCGGTTAAAGGTGGAGTTCCCTGACTGATAACACAGACTATGAGTGAATCAAGTGCACACAAATGCATTCTTCGGCAAGAATAGAACACTAATATAGCTTGACAATAAGCTATGAGCTTTGTTTACCCTTTGTCCCTGCTACTTGCTCTAATTACTGCTAGGATTTTCCCCCAAACAATAGATGTGACAAGTCAGCATAAAAATGAACCAGAGACCTGGTGCACAATGTAAATGCCGTAGTGGACCTGCTGCCTCTGCAAAAAGGGGTGCAGATGGTAGAGGAGGGCGCGGAGGTGGGTCTGCCGGTTCCGGTAGGGGATCACGATGGCTGTGTGGTGCCGTGGCTCACAGTCTGGCGGGCGGTAATGACCCCCTAAGGTCACCAAGGGGTTCTTCTCTTTTATCTTCTCCAGGGAAGGGGGTGAGGAGAGGTGGACAGAAACAGGACCCACTGGCAGACAGCAGGAGGAAAGCACACACAATCTGTGCTACAGCACCAAATTAAAGGAATTTATTTTACCTAAAAAATTTTATTCTGTTATTATTTAATCACCATTATTTTGTTTCAAACCTGTATGAATTTTTTCCTTTTTGTGGAAAATTTACGAGTAGGGATGTACGATATATTGGACCATATCCATTATTGCGCAAAGTCAAAGAATTTGTTTTTATTATTGTATTGGTCAAGACTAGATATTTAATTTTTTTAACTTTAAATCTTGAATCAGTAAAACACTATATATATATATATCACTGTTAAATGGAATCTTTTATGGAGTGAAAAGACATAAATCACTGTTTAAACTGGCGAACCGATATAAATAAAATAAAAAAATGTATGTTTTAAAATGTAGTAAATTAATTAATTAAAAAATATATAGAAATAATAAATTGCTGAATCATTATAAAATAAAGAAATGAAATTTAAAACTGTTTATTTAATTAACAGCTTATTTCTTCTTTTTATTTTTAAGTGTCACTCAAGGTCATCCAAGTCAATCAGTATAGTTTTGCCATTTTTGGCATTTCTGAGTGTGCAATGTACAAAATGCAGTTTAGTAAGAAATATATATATTAGTTTTTGCAGTTGTTTATGAATAAATAAATAAAATAAAACCCCTTAAAACTAAAATCAGTTGTTTTAAATGGTGCAGGTGAATTTAGACATCTGGTAAAATAAGATAAAGTGAGAGGAATTAATGACAAAGACTTCTTCTTTTTTGGGGGGTGGACAAAACTCATTAACGTGTGTTTGGTACATTTAATTCAAAAACAAACAATGAGACAAGGTAAATGAACAAATCCATTGATCAATGTCTTAAGCACTTCAGTGTGGATTTATATCTACCCAGCAGTGGAGAAGGCAGCACACAGTCCCCGAGCTGCTGTTCTGGTCCACCGGGTCCTGGATGGTGGAGCAGCAGAGAGGTGAGGTTAGTGTAGACATCATGCGGTCGAGAGTAGTCGATCTCAGGCTCAGACGAATGAACCAATACAGACACTAGGCCACGAAAGCCTCCCAGGGAGAAGTAAAGGACAAACGCAAACTGGAAGCCCACCAACAGAGCCAGAGTGCAGGGTGAATCCAGCACTCGACCACAGCACACCATTATGCCATCCAACAAAGAGCAGGAGTGGCAGAAGAAGGGAGGACGGGAAAATTAAAGAGGATGAACAAGGTACAGGTAAGAGAAGAGAGACAGAGTAAAGACAGAGCAAGAGGCATGAGAGAGGGAAGAGTGGAAGGATAACAGGGGTGATGAGGAGAAATAAAGTTAGCTCAGTGAGCTAAGGGGAGGACATCTATGGCATGTGTGGAAGTCACTGGAAAAACAGAGAAACACAAAAATCAATAGTGACAGATCCATCACATCAAACTACAAAGGAGAACTTTAAAGTGTCAGTGTGCCCGGGATCAATGCCAGACCATGGATTAAATCAGCAAAGACCACACACTTTTGGGGTCACTCCTGCTACACAGTACGGTACTTTAAAAAATAAAATAATATGTATCATATATGCTGGAATATACATTAAAAAATGCAAAAGTTTTTGTTTACATAATATATGTGTGTAGTGTGTATATTTATTCTGTATATATAAAGAGACACACATAAGGCATATATTTTGAAAATATTTATGTGTATATATTTATATTCATGTAAATGATATCATATATAAATATATTTAATATATAAACTTAAAATATTTTTCTTAAATGAATGCATGCATATGTGTGTGTGTGCGTGTGTGTACAAAATAAATATACATCCCTCACACACATATATTATGTAAACAAAAACCTTATTTTGGATGCAATTAATCATGATTAATCGTTTGACAGCACAAAAATAAAATAAAAAAATTAATACTTGAATTTCCAGATTGAAAAACTTTGTATGAGGCTGTCAATCTTTTGAAATTCTGATATTATCATATATTGTGTAATCTAATTATAATTGTATCTAAAAGAATAGGATGCCTCAATGGACAGTGAACCATCTTCCACTTTTCACAAAAACATCACAGGATTCATTTAATCCATAGCTAATACTTGCTTATGTTTGTTCGGTGGTTATTAATGTGATGTATTGAAAAATAGAATGTAAAATAGAAATACCTGTAATCTTTAGTTGTATTAAATTACATTTAAAAACAAATTGAATACTCAAACATGGCAAAAAAGGCAACAAACTCAAACTTAACTAAAAAATTCACTAAATTAGATTTTGGGACAACTATTATCTCATTGTTTAAAAACTGTGAGTACAATATGTTATTATTTTAAGACATGTATGTAAGAAAATGTGCTGCACAACAGGAATGAGCCTTTTATTAATGAATAACAGTATAATCCACATGAGTAGCCTACCTGTGCTGACGGGTCACAAACACAGGGGAGAGAGAGAGAGAGCACTGTCCTCTTCATCTCGTCCATCACAAATCAATGTGAACCCTGAGGAGAACAAGATCTCCTGCTTATTTACAAACCAAAACATCTTTTGTGTTACGATAAAACTGAAATGAATTTATTAAGCAACCATGCATGCGACGACAGGCACAGATCAATTATAGTGAAATAATCGTCAATATAACGGAGATTTTCAGCACTTCAGGTCAAGCGTTTCCTCTGACTCACCCGGACCACAGCGACGCATCAAATCAGGCTCCAGCAGTCGATAACTCCAGAGGCCTTTATTTAATGTTAACCACTGGATTGTGGATACTCATTCCTCTATGACGCCCGAGAGAGTGTTTAGCATCCGCAGTCGCGTTGAGCGCGTCGCGGAACGCTATGGTCAAACGCTTCCTGAGCGCGTCAGACGCTCATGGTAGAGACCTGCACATACCGACAGACATGTTTGACGAGGTGACGCGCTGTCGACGGGCATTCTTTGACGCGACTGTTACAATAAAAGCCGTAAGATACCTGTGTTAAAATCACAGTGCTGCCTTCTAGTGAGAATCCAGGACAGGTTTAATGCTACAGGCGGATTTCATACACCAGATGATCTTGTGATGACAATACAGGCTTATAAAGCGAAATTAATCTGATGAAAATGGGACGTGGATTGCATTGCATACAGTGATTTTATAACGTGAATTATGACGTCGGTGAAACTGTTTGTGCTCAACAAAACAATCAAACGTGTTTAAACGTGTTTTTTTTTCTCTTCATAATAATAGAGCTGAGGTGATTCGGCTGAAACTGTTACACACCAGCTGAGAAAATACTCAAAAATATTAAAATCTCCTTAATTGAGTAGTTCTTTCAGATAGCACGTTCAAATTATTTTATTTAATATAAATATCTTCTTAGTATCTTCCAATATTATTATTAGTAGTAGTAGTAATAGTAGTAGCAGCTGAAAAAAATGCACAAAAATAATTCTTGACTTTGTTACCTATTCAACAGAGACTATCTTTTAGATAACAAATTATTTCAATTAATAAAGAGATTTGGGTACCAAAATAATAATCTGCACTTTGAATAAATAAGCACTAGGCTACTTTCAGTGTCATGTTGGACACACACACACACACAAAAACAAAAATTTAAATGTATGTATTCCAATGGTCAAGTGTGGCTGCAGATCAAACATGTTTTCCTGATCTGCTGTTGGTATTAAACAATTTAATAATACAATAAATGGACAAAAGTATTGAGATACCTGATCATTACACCATCAGGGATCTTAATGACATCACATTCTAAACACCCACCACCTACAACAGTTTCTACTCTCCTGGGAAGGCTTTCCATAAGATTTTGGAGTGTTCCTGTGGGAATTTTTGACCACTCATCAAGTAATACATTTGTGAGATCAGATACAGATGTTGTACTTCGAAGACCTGACTCACAATCTCCGTTCCAGTACATCCCAAAGATGTCCCATTGGTTCCACACCAAACACATCCAACAGTCTTTATGGACCTTGCTGTGTGCACTGGGGCACAGTCATGCTGGAATAGAAAAGGGCTTTTCCCACAAAAGTTGGAAGCATAGGATTGTCCAAAATGATTTGGTATGTTACAGCATTTCCCTTTACTGGAAATAAAGGACCTAGTCCAACCCCATAAAATTATCCTCCTCCACCAACCTAGCCCAACCCCATAACATTAACCCTCCTCCACCAAACTTTACATTAAGCACAGTGCGGTCAGGCAGGTAACTTTCTCCTGGCATCTACAAAACATAGCCTCGCCCATCAGACTACCAAACAGAGAGATGTGATTCTCACGAACAGGTTTCCTCTGCTCCAGACTCTACAGACATGTGCTTTTCATCACTCCATCCAATGCTTGCCATTATACTTGGTGATGTGAGGCTTGTGTGTAGCTGCTCAGACATGGAAATCCATTCCATGAAGCGCCTGCCACACAGTTTTTTTTTTGTGTTGATGATAATGCCAGGGGAAGTTTGGAACTGTGACTTCATGTGGTCTTCTGCTTTGTAACTGAGTTGCTTCTATACTTTCAGTTTCCAATAATACCACCAACAGTTGGCCATGGAATATCTAAAAGGAATGAAATTTCATGAACTGTTTTTTTTTTAATTGAATGAACTGACTTACTGCAATTTATTTTGACAAATGTTTGTAAATGCAGCCTTCTTGGCTAGTTCTTTGTTTTTATACATGTGGCAGTGGGTCTGATTGAAACACCTGAATTCTGTAATTATGAGGTGTGTCCCAATATACCTTTGTCCATATAGTGTATATTCAGTAACTTAATCATATAAGTACTCAGATACATAAATACATCTCCCACAAGGTTTAAATAATTTTATGTTTTATTTTAATTTATAAAATCTGGAATTTCTCTGACATGGTTTGCAACAAAGTAGAATGAACCAGTGACATTGTGCTTGATAATGCAATCAATCAATATTTGGCTTTATTGAGAAAGGAGGACACATTCTTGTTTAACAAGAAGAGCACTGGAAATGTTCACTAAACTCATCAAACTCGTGTTAACTCAAGTTGTATTAGTCACAGCTTTCAAACCATGATGGTACATCACTTCTGCTCCTGAAGTCAAGCTGAAAGATATTTTATTGAAACATGCAGTAGAGTGTAGACTAAATGCATGCAGAGTCACTGCCAAAGAAAACATGAGAAAAACAACACGCTACAAAGAAGAGATTTGGAATTCATAGAGAAACTGTGCAAAACAACATAACATTACAATCCTTTTCCGAATCAGCCTCAATCCCAAAAGTGCTGGGTAAGAACATGAGGCATTTGGCTTACTGAAACTCGACAACATAATTATATTGTGTCTGTGTAAGGTTCCTCCATTGCCCTAAAGTACTCCCACAACAACAAGACCCCTGAAGGACGCAAGGCGAAAAAGGTGAAAAAAGAAAGCAAACATTTTTACAAACAACACAGATACACTTATTATAAGCACCATGAATTTAACATCTAAATTCAACCTTCCCATTTTCAACATCCAATCCAAACTTCACTATTAATAATAAAACAAAAACTAATATAAAATAATAACAATATAAAAGTACATATCAATAATACTATTATAAAAGTGTCAAGCAAACAGAGCCCTTAAAAAGTGAACTGATAATGGTAAGAATTTACTGTAAAACACTTACAAAACGATGACCATTATTATGGTTTTATAAATAGAGCCAATTGTAAGAGATCAAATTCCACAAATTTATTTTTTATTACTTATTTTTATTGCTCCCTTCTTTTCTCTTTCAGGTCTGTTCACATCAACTATATGATCACTATAAAGATAACAATAACTATATAAGCATCCACACTGACAGACAATAATGTTCTGTTTATTAAAGGAACACTACACTTTTTTTTTGAAAATATGCTCATTTTCCAACTCTGGGTGAGTTAAACAGTTGAGTTTTACTGTTTTTGGATCCATTCAGCCGATCTCCGGGTCTTACGGTAGCACTTTTAGCTTAGCTTAGCATTGATCATTAATTCTGATAAAACCATTAGCATCTCGCCAAAAAAATGACCAAAGAGTTTCTGAATTGTTCCTATTTAAAACTTATCTCTTCTCCAGTTACATCGTGTACTAAGATCGACTGAAAATTTTTCTAGGCTGATATGGATAGGAACTATACTCTCATTCCGGCATAATAATCAAGGGACTTTGCTGGCTTAACATTGGTGCAGCAGGCACAGTGATATTACACAGCACCTGAAAATAGTGCCCAGCTAGTTTTTGTAGTTGCAGAGTTGCTGGGGATTATTTTCAGGTGTTGTGTAATATCACTCTACTCAACTGTTTAACTCTAAGGGAGTTGAAAAATTAGCCTTTTTTTTTTTTTTTTTTAAAGTGGAGTGTTCCTTTAAAAGCATTCTGCAGTTTCGTTGTCTGCCCCTTTAAATGCTTAATCTCTTTATAATGTTGATTTTGATTAACTGTCATCAATCCGTTACAGCTGTGGTTTGGATTGTACAATTTTTTTCAATTTTATTATTTAAATTTCATTTAATTTTTAAAACGATATCTTTATCATTATTGTTGGCATCATTGGTGTGAACTTTCGACATCATTAACAAATACATCCAAAGATACATAGTAAGAATGATTTGCAAACATTGTTTGTTAACACCATTTTGGCCCACTCTCTCCGAGTTTTTCTGTTCTGTTTCAATTCCAGCATTGGTATTTGTCCACAAATCTCTCTTTTCATCCATTCTCTATTTCTTATAGTTTCCGAAATGAATGGCCAATCGGTCACCAACGCAGCGAAAGGTGGCGGGCTGCACCTCCCAGTAGTTAACCGGGTTGCCATAGAGGCTAATGCCATTATAGAAGCTCCTCTTCATGCCGAAACCTCGAGGGCAGAAGTCATTAACATCCACTCGACTTATGTTGTTGGAATGAAGGTAGACCACCTGGAATAGAAGCCAAAATCAATGATTGTGCTTGTGTGAATGGGACACTTTTTGTTCATCCGTTTGATTTCTCGCACCTGCAGGTACTTCATGTCTGGCAGACCCATGGGGATGCGGTTCAGCCGGTTGTTTTCCAGATGCAGCTCCCTGAGATTAGGTACATATGATAGGCTGCCGTTCTCAATCATCCGGATGTGGTTGAAACCCAGGCCCAATCTGGCAAACAATGAATAAGCAATAGACAATAGATGGGCTGCACACATTGTGACAGACATCTAGTGAGGTGGACACACAATAGACTGGAAACACTGTGAACAGGCAATGGGTCAACTGCAGCCCTGCAGGACAAGCTGCACTATATGCGGGATTTTTCAGGAAAAAGAGATTTTCATGAGTTGTTAGTCCAATATCAGGGTTATTTTAGGTCTTTTGAATTTCAGTTTAATTTAAGGTTGATTTAATGATGCATAATTAATTTTTGTTTAGTTTTATTTAAATTCCTTGATGTTTTCATCCCATATAACTTTCAAATTGTGTACAAAATGAAATAATAATTATACAAAGAAATAATAAATAACACCAACTAAATAATATATATATATCAAATTTATATTAAAACTGCTCCAGAACTTGCTGACAATGAAATGTGCCATTGTGGGTACACTTAGCAGTAAATTTGTAACTGCATCTCTAGGGCATCTATGATACAGCACTGTCAGATGGGCCATGTGGGAGAACACCAGTCACTGGATTTGCAAAAATTAGCATATTCATGGCCTATAATCTTTTAGATATAGTTACAGATTTAGTTTAAGTGTTGTCTTTGCATTGTTTCATGGCTTAACTTGACTGCTGAACGCTGGTTTATTATTGTGATTACAGACAAATCATCATATAATAGTGATAGGTTGTGTACGTTGTGTTAAATAAGACAGTCCCACTCTCTTTAGTTTCTAGTACTTGATCCGAGTTCATTTTCAATTCAAGACATAAACCAATTGAGTTAAATTAATGTCTTGTTATCTTAACGTTATGCTGTTACTTACACTATACATAAAGTTGTGGCCTAATTGGATTTGACTGTACTCTGAAAAATGTGTCCAAATATCAAAGTATGTCAAATTCGAGTGCATCATCAAATTCAAGTCAACACAAGTGCGTCCAAATTCATTTATCACTGCAGTCCGAGTACCAGACCATTCTAGAATAAAAAATAAAAAAAATTTTTTTTGTCTGTAGTATTATTAGTTTTTATTTTGTTATAATGCACACTTATGGTTTCAATTTAGAATTTGGCAAACATGGTTTTCTTATTTTATTAAAAAATGTGTTTCCTTGCAAGCTTTTGTTAGCACAATAGTTTTAGTTAACAACACTTCTGAGATTACTCCAGTTAAACTGCCAATCGTAATTTTTGTGAAATTTAAAGGATAATACTCGACTTTTCAGGAGCCTAAGATGGCAAACATAGGGTCTATAATCACCAATGTCTCTACAAACTGAACTACACTACTGTAGCAAGCATTTAGCCCCCGACCCCCTACACATTATTAAAATGTCATACACCAGGTGGCACTGTTGCTTTATAGAAAGCCCACAGGAAAATGTGGTGTGTTGAGTGCAGAAGGGTCATGAGGGGCTTCACCTGTACAGGTGTTTATAGCGGCTCAGGTCCTCCAGTTCGATAGCTTGGATCTGGTTATTGTCCAAGTGGAGCTCATGAAGACTGTCAGGAAGGTCTGGGAAGAGAGGAACATTCCTCATTATATAATTGGAAATAGCACCACACATTAAAACTCATGCAAATTGTGATTTATGACCAAGGATATTATTAAAGCTCATTCAAGTGAGAAACTGCACAGAGTAACTGTATTATCCAAATGTTCTTTTTTCAAAATAAATAAAATCATTTTCAAGAGTTCACACTTTAATGACTTTTATGAATATTATAAAGAATCACCTTTTGGTATTCCAGTGAGTTTGGACTCAGAGATGCGCAGGTAGTTGAGTTTCAGGCCTTTAAAAGCGCCAGGCTCAAAGCCGCTGTTCTGAATAGGGTTTCCGCCCATCTCTATAAGAAGCATTCAACATCAGACAGAATATCCCATCACAAAAACCAGCAGGCTCCATCTAAAAAAGGAAATGGTTTGGTCAGACTGTAACCTCTATACCACATAATGGCAAGCGCGCATACAAACCAATGCAGTTCATGCTGCCCAGACCAGAGAACGTTCCTTCTGCAACCTTCTTAATATGGTTGTCATGAATGCGCAGCTCCATCAGGGATGGGGGAAGGTTCTTGGGCATCACTGTCAGGAGGTTACGGGAAAAATAAAGCTTTTTTAAGCGTAGGAGGGGTGCGAAGGCTCGCGGGTGGACTTTGGAGATCTTGTTGTTGACCAGTGACAGAGCCTGGTGGGACACAGAAAGACTTTAGCATTTGGTTCATGGAAAGTCATGCAGACATGATTAATAACAGTTTGACCATGAGCATTAAATATGTACACAAAATCAAATGACTTATAAATGATGCTATAATTTGTTTTAGTTTTTCAGTCCATGCCAAATATTGTGTTTGGTGAGAGAGGCTGAGTAAATATTAGGGATACATATTGGGGATAATATGAGCTCTAAGAAGGGAACTAAAACATTCAGTTTGGCACCGGCGTGTGTTTCCCAAAACTACAGGGGCATTCTCCTTCAGAGACTTGAACTGTTTGACACAGAGTGCCAAACTTAAAGTAATGTGTGCAGCGAACGACAGACCAATTTTTCACGAGCTAGCCAAAACATGCTTGTCTTGTTGTTTCTATGTTAAATATATATATTAAAAATCTTACATATTAAAGTGTACATTTTCAATCTTAATGTACATCTAAAGTTACAGCATTAAAGTTAATAGTGACATATTTAGCTAATATGTAGCTTGATTGGTTGCATCAGCCAACGGCGAATAAAAAAACAAAAAAAAAACAAGCTGTGAGACTGGCACACATCAGTGAACAGCACCAGAAACCATCCAGACCATCCAGAAATGTCCAATATTATAAAACTTTCAATTTGAATTGAAATGAATTAGTGTTTTGAGGAACACCAATAAGCCAAAATGTTCTTGCCTCATTCAGCCTCATCTATCTTCATTTTTCTCACTTGTTATTAATGATGAGTAGAATTTATAGCTTGACCTTCACCTTCTCTAGTTCTCATTTCTTTGATCAGTATCAGTGTCTTACATAGAGGTCTGTGAGTCCTTTGAAGTCATTCTCCTTCAGTTCTGTGATGCGGTTGTTCTGTAGGTCCAGGAGTTTGGTGTCTCTGGGAATTTCCTTGGGCACTGCAGTCAAACCTAAACATGAAGACAAAATGTTTACAGCTAATTTAAAGCTTGTAGGGTATAGAGTATACAGATCTGTGTACAAATGTCTGTAGAGAGAGACCATTAGCCTGCCATCTGGTCTGGATTTCCCCATGACATGGCTTCTTATTCAACATCACAATAACAGAATTACATAGTGAACACAATTGAAAATCTTAACAATTACAGCATGTCTTTGATAAGATGTTTAGTTCGAAATAAATCAGTTATTGTGGCCTGCTGTGTGCTTATTGGGCATTTTGAATCCAGTGTCAGGTTTTGCAATAGTGTTTCTTTATTTTAGAGTAACCTGAGGATGTTCTGCAACCACTTTAAACATGCACTTTAAAAAACATTTAGGTTCTTTAGCCACATATGGACCACATCACAAAACTCCAGCAGAACCGCACCAAAGCACAAATCCAGCATTGTGTCTGTTTTAGCAGTGAAGTGTCCAAGATTCTAAATCAGGCCAATGATTCATGATGATTTCCAGCAGAGCCCAATAATTTATACTAGGCTGGGTTCAACCTTGCAGCCATTTATAATGTTCTTGAGAACCACAACTTCCAAACCATCTAGCTTCAAGTAGGACCGTAAAGTAAAATCAATGCGTTATTAAGCATATCAAAGAAATACAATGATGTGTGGCCTGCAGGCAGTTACCACATAAAATCATTCTGACTTGTTTTTTATTAGTAAAAAAACATCTTCTGGGTGTTTCTGTTATTTTATGTTAGCGAATAATATTAAGAATACAAGAATTAGTACTAGAACAATCAGGCACTGAACAGAGCGCCCATTAACAGTCTGATTAACCAACAGAACTGCTTTTGCGTCCAAGGGGGGTAAAATATTGCACAATAATATCAGAATCATAAAATATTATTTGAAACCTTCCTTTCTAATAATTGTACACATTTATTAGGTTTTTGTAAAAAAATAAAAATAAATATCCCATAGAATATCTTGAGTTCAAGCCATTATAAGCCAAGATACTAAGAGGTCGAACTGAAGATATTTCTTGTTTTCCTTTTTACAATATCATCTTCCAAGCCATCTGCCCACCTGCCACTCAAACCAACAAGCGCTCAGTGACCAGCCGACCGCTGACAAACACAGTGCCAAACCCCAGAGCCCAGCACATCACAGCCCCCCAACCACAGCTCTGCACACATATACAAGGTCAAGGTCAAAGTTTATTTATATAGCACCATAAAACAACACAACTGCTGACCAACATTCACACCCCCTAAGAGGAACATATTTTATCAGGAAGGCACATAACCACCTAAATTTATACATAATTATATACATCTGTTTTGAATAAACATCACCATCAATTAAATTACAGCCTACATGGCAGAATAACTTCCAGATACGAAAGAAAATAAAAGAGTGCAGTGGATGGATCAATGTATTACAAGCAAACCTTCATCATGGGAGGAAGCATAGAAAAAAAATGCCTAAAGCGAGGGCTGTATTTTTCGATTTTTATATCAAATCCACAAGCATAAACAAAGATGCAATGACATTTGCGAAAAACAAAAACACTTGCAAAGACCAAAACATATGGCTTAAAGCATTCCTGCACATATGCAAACACAGTCAGACATGCACAAAATAAAAAGGAATGCATATAATCAAAATAATAAGCTCCAAATTCCTAAGTTCCTGTTGCTTCTGTCAGTTCAACGGCTGTAAATGTTCTATGAGGATCATAACTTGGGCAAACTTGGCTGGAGAAAGAAAGAGCTTGTGTATCCGTAAGTATGACTATAGGGTTACAGCGGAGCTTCAATGGGTGCCGTTAATGCCATGAAGAAAAAAAAATCACAAAAGACTTCATCCAATTTCTGGAGCCTGCACCTAAAAAGGCAAGCTCTGCCATCTGATTTATGGGTGCACACATGTCCACAGTTTCTGTATGTAGATTTGTAAACTGAGTGATCACTGAAAAGCACAACTTTCACTTGAATGACAACAAGTTCCTACAAAGTGGGCGTTTAACCAATCAGTTCAGTTAAGAGTAAAGTTTCCTCTTTGTTTGTAGGTCTGTTATCCCCTATCTGTGGAAAAAGAACAAAGGAGCATCTAGAATAAATCACAATGAAATTAAGTGTTCCCTGTCAAAACCCAAATTTTTTTAGGTCCAAATTGGCACTTTTGTGGATGTACTGTTTACAAGACATAACCCCAGACTATTTCCGACCTTCTGAAATGAACAAATGCTCATCAAAGACTTCTAAATCTTCATCAGTTCATTTTCTCCCTCTCACATTCCCTGTCTATCTCTCTCAGACTGTCTACCTGTAAAACATCCCAGGTGTGTGCCATAAAAACAACATAGGACCACTCCTACAGTTCAATGGAAAATCACAGGCATTTTTCACTTTCCCATTCGGGCCTCAGTTTTCTTAGAGACTGAACTACAACCAACAGACATGTTCAGAAACAACGGATTTTGCCTGTTTGTATGTGGGCTGGCAAACAGTCTCTATAAGATGCTGTGATTTATATACCAAGAACACAAAGAACAATATTACATTATATAACAGACAAGAAATTACTGTAATACTGTAAAAAGATGTTGTCCCGGGAACAACATTGTGATTAACCAATCAGATTTGAAGAACCGGTTGATAGATTTTGTGAAGTTTACGCTTAAAATCACTGTTTGGTGCTTGTACATCAGTGTCATTCATCTATCATTTTCTCTGATTTTAGGGATTACTCATGGTTAAGGTTAGGTTTAGGTGTAGGGATATGGTCAAGAATATATTTTTGGAGTAAAATGTTGTTGCCTCTTTAAATATTCGAGCTGGATTCTGATTGGCTATCAATGTTTTTATAATGCATCAGCTGGAAAAATCATTCTGGAAGTGATTCCAAAAATGTTATTTCATTGTGTCGATAGATAGATAGATAGATAGATAGATAGATAGATAGATAGATAGATAGATAGATAGATAGATAGATAGATAGATAGATAGATAGATAGATAGATAGATAGATAGATAGATACTCACTTAGGTCTGAGCACTGCACCACATTGAGCTGACAATGGCAACCAAAGGGGCATGAGAACACATCTGGTGGCAGCTCCTCTACAGCTGAACCCTCTTCATCTCTCATCATCACCGTTGTCCCATCTCCCACTTCTCCATCCAAAGCAAAGTCCCAGAATCCTCTCTGCTCAAAGGGCAGAGCCAGTGAGGGAGCAGTCAGGCTGCAGATACTGAGCAGCAGAAGCAGGCGAGAGCGGCAGGAGAGCATTGCAGAGAGACAGAGACTTCCACACACGGACCTGCACCATGAGGAGACAAAAAGAGATTAATGGTTGTTTATTTCATTTGACACAGCTGTTTTTATACGTAACTGTGTGTATCCTGTACTGTGTGGATACATTTTCGTCGACACTGAGCCTTTACTTTCATTTGGAGCTGAATGTGTTAATGTGTTAATTACACAAGGGACAATGTGTAGTTACTTAAGACTCTATGTCTTCTCTTCAAGTTCAGCCCGCAACTCATTTCCTTAGCTCTGTTTATAATAATTAAGACAATAATACATTTCACAAAGTACATCAAAGGAACAGGGTGGAACTAGGGTGTTATTTGGGGTTTGGGATGATATTGTAACATTGCCATCTGAATATGAATGCATCATTCAGCATTCCCTGAGAAACACTAAAAGCTTTGACAGACATCACTAAAAAGTACTAAGAGTATACTATTATTTAAAAGTGCATAAATAAGTTTGTGTGATGTTAAAAACATCTGAATGAGAACAACATTTTAGTTTATATTTTGGTATCATCTGCTGACATTTAAAAAAAAAATAGCAAAGGGTAACCAAAGGGACAAGCAGTGAGTCTGTGTTTGTAGGACAGGTCTGGTCAGACGGAGTGTGGTGGTGGAAAAACTCAAACTGGCCTTCTTAAAACATATCTTAAAACAAGCCATTCATTAGACAGGAAGGAGGTAGGAGGGGATATTTCTGACAGTGTCTGTGAGTCTGTGACTAAAAGGGCGGGGAGCCACTCATGATGTCATTTCTCAATGTCTTCCAGCTGGGTCCTGTGATGTCACCAGACATTTTGGGGCTAAGATGTGGTTAAGGATCCAGGGTCCGCAGAACCAACCAGAGGACCACGCTGATCCCTTAAACATGGGGCTGTAACCTAAACCGCAAACCATATTCAGTTACATGCCCCCCACCTGTCAGTTTCTGACTTAACCTTGGCCAGTGTGTTAAACCTGATCAAACCGAGATCTAAAATTAAAGCCAACACCTGTTTGAAACCCAAATCAGCACCCTAAACCCAACCTGCTTCCTGAACTATAACCCTGAATCATAACACCTCACACTGAAGCTCATGCAAAATTACAATTATCCTTTAAATCCAACCAGCTGGGGGAAAAAAATGAGTAAATCTCCCTGCCATCATAGATGATTGTCTTCACAAATGAGTCACAACACTTTAAATCCATAGTATTCCCTATATATGCTGGGAAGAGGAACCAGATGTCAGAAGATGACGTGTCCCAAGAGAGAAACTCAGTGTCTTCCCATCACAATTTACTGCCACATTCAAATATGCTCACTCAAGTTTCCTGAACTTTGTATTTTGTGTTTGTCTTCGGAAATACTAATAGATAAAACTAAGACACTAAGATTATAACATAATTAAATATAATATATGGATATCAATAAAATATATGTTTTTTTTATTTCCTGTGCATCAAAGAAGACCTCCAATGAACACATTTTTTTTGTTTATTTCTAAGTTAGATAATATAACATTTGTCATTCAAGAGAGAATGAAACACCTCTAAGTCAAAGAACTAGCCTCAGTTCCTATTTATGCATGGCAAACTCACAGTAAAGACTCCTATGAAGCTTGGAGAGGGATCCCACACAAATGTTGTTCATTTTTAATTGTGTCCATTGAGTCCTTTACGTCTCCCATTCCACACAGCATCTGTGACTGTGTCATTATCGGAGTAATGAGCATGGATGCTTTAGCGGTTCCCCTTGGCTCCTCAATCATCTTCTGTGAACATTCACACTGCTGTCTAGGTTCTTAAGATCATTGAAATGACTACAAACAGACATTTACATTAAACATTTGGCATGGTGCCTGACAGTTCCCAGAGCTGACCATATGTTGCTCATCCAAACATTTCCTAAATATCAGTTCATCCAAGGTATGCATTAAAGTATCCAAAGGAATCCCATTCTTTATCCTGACATGCCAACATATGTGTTCCTCTCATATCGTCTGACCATCTTTCACTTTAAAGTCAAATACATGGAAATTAACATCCGTTTTTCATGCCTCTGACCTGGAATAAAAGCAAAGAGGGAAGAAAATGTACCCATTTGTAAAAATAGTGGCTAAATTATACCACCCACCCAAAAAAGGTCTGGTTTGGACTGGCCAGAGGAATGCAAGGAGAGGGCTGAGGCACAGTCGCACACAAGTCCTTGCATTCTGCTCTTCAGGGAAAAGTTTGATAACTATATGTGTTAACTATATGTGTTATTGACCACAAGCACCATAACACAAGTATATAGTAAGTATATGTGCTGTTTTTATGGGATACACTCAGATTTTTTATATTATTATTATTATTTATCTTGGTTTAGCAAATGTTAATAAAGCATTCCATCATATCATATATTATTTACAGCAAACATTATGGCAACAGTACTTTTGAATGTTTTCTGACTATTCTGAAACAAGTGGTAACATTTAAAAAATGTTAGACGAACATGAAACTTTTTTGTTTTTTTTGGAAAAAAAAGATTCCATGAGCTATGTATAAATGATATTATTATGCTAAGGTTTTGAGAACCTTAATAAAGACCAGACATAACTAACATTGTGTTAATGCCCCTGGTAGAATATTTGTTCACAGCTTTAAGAGAAACTTGAGAATATTACCTGTTAGCTGGGGTAATGATTCATGAACAAATGGCTCTTAAACGGACAGTTCACCCAAAAATGAAAATGACCCCATTATTTACTGGCCCTCAAGCCATCCTAGGTGTATATGACTTTCTTCTTTCAGACAAATACACTCAGAGTTATATAAAAAAATGCCCTGGCTCTTCCAAGCTTTATATTTTATTTTTTTGGGATTCATAAAATATTTGGCTTGAGGGTGAGTAAATCATGGGGTAATTTTCATTTTTTGGTGAACTATCCACAACAGCCTCAAACTCACTGGAGAGTGAGTCATATATCCATTCAGTCATTGATTAATTCAGAGTCATTACTGATTTAACTGACCTCCTCACTGAAGTGTCATTTTTTGGAAATGTCTGATTCAAAATGAAACAAACCTGTTAGTAAATATACTTGTGAATCCCAAATCCCAAAGCCAATAAGCAAATCCACACACATCATGATGCCTTGGACAAAAACATTCAAACATTAGCTGAAACAAGGATAATCATTTCCCACGGCCTTAGCCAAATACATCAGTGGACAATCCAAAGTTCACAGCCCTTATCACTCCAGTCTAAAGACACAGTCCTCTCCAGAACGGTGACTTGAGGAATGGTATGGCCTAGACAAAACAACCACTTCTGCTGCTAATTACACAGCACATACTCCTCAATGTGGAATGCAGACAGCTATTTCTATCACTCAAAATGTGACAGAAATTAAGAGAGAGAGCAGCTGCTGATGGCTAAAACAAGGTGGTGGTTCTGTATTAAGATGATTTATGTCTGCATAAGCTGTTTTCTGCTGGTCCAGTTGGACTTAGAAGTAAAGATTTTTACTTGCATTAACACATTTTCTCTGGCCCCACCACAGTTTAACAATAAAAAAAAACCTAAAACAAAATGCACACTACTGGTCAAAAGTTTGGGGTTTTCATTCATTCGGAAAAAAATAAATAATAATAATAATAAAAAAAAATAAAAAATAAATATAAATATAAATAATATATATATATATATATATATATATATATATATATATATATATATATATATATATATATATATATATATATATATATACATATTGAAATTAAATATTGTTTTCTGTTTGAATATATTTTAAACTGTAATTTATTCCTTTAGTGTCACTTGATCCTTCAGGAATCATTCTAATGTGCTGTCTTGGTGCTCAAGAAACATTTCTTATTATCAATGCTGAAAACAGTTAATATTGCATAATATTATTACAATATAAGCTTTTTTTCTTAATTCTTTGAAAAATTATAAAGTTTAAAAGAACAGCATTTGAAATAGACATATTTTGTAACATTATAAATGTTTTTACTGTCACTTTTGATCAATTAATTGCATCCATGTTGAAAAACATTTGAATTTCTTTACAAAAAAACACTGACCCAAAACATTTTAATGGTAATGTATAATAGTAGTTTATGACTAATTTCTTTATATTTTGTTTCCTTCATTGACAAATAAGAAAAAATAAAAACAATACTCTTTAACATTTAGATCTTGGGCATCAATACATTTATTTTCTCTTCATTAAAACAATTCATTTCTGTCTAAATCTCCACCTAGTCTGGTGTTTCTGAAAAAGATAGACTAAATTAACTAAATGTCAGATTTTAATAATAGAGTGCACAGCCGACTTCTCCCCAGAAATGACAGAGACTGAGCAGAGCCCACACAGAAAGCTCTCTGAACACTGCAGCATGTTTCCCATGATTACTGTAATAACAATAATAAAACACAACAATAACACATTAGCCAAGAAGGGAATTTCCCTGCATATTGAAAGGCGTGTGTTTGTGTATGATTTGTTTGTCTTTAAGATTCGTCTAAAGAGTTAAGCCTGAACTAAAAGCCAAGGCTATGGCATGTCTGCCATTGAGTTTTAGTGAGTTGAAATGCATAAATAAGACACGAGATTAAACATTTGAGGCAACATTCAAGAAAACATCAGAAGAGTTCAGAAAAAGAGTGCTCCATTAGTATCAACTCCTGATTTCCTCACAGGATGTTTTGTTCAAAAGCAAACAGTACAGAGGGTTATTTTTTATTTATAAATAGGCAGTTATCATTAGAAATGTTTTGACTGTGGCTTTGATAAATCTATAACGGATACTAAATTCATTAGAGCTTAGAAAGGGTAGTGCCATGAACAATTTTCGACAGGAATGCAAATGAGGCTGTGAGGGACAGAAGTACAGTGTGTTCACTGGCTTATACTGTTGTTAAAAAACATATCAACTGTTCAGCTGACAAAATGTCTTTCTGAAAAAAAAAAACACCCTGTCAGTGGACAAAACTCTGTAGCACTTTAGTTTCTATTCCTCATAGTCTTGTTTTCATCTGTTTAAAATTCAATATGGCGTCTAACCTTATTAAGGTCTATTACAGGGTTATTCAAATCTTGACCTGAAGGGCCAATGCGGTGCAGAGTTTGGCTCCAACCCTAGTCAAACACAGCTGAGCATGCTAATCAATGTTTTTGGGATCATTAGAAAATCACAGGCAGGTGACTTTGATCAGGGCTGGAGCCGCATTCGCCGCATTCGCCCTCCAGGGCAAGATTTGAATAACCCTGGTCTATTATCATAATCAATTACAATCCATTTTTTTTTTCAATCAGTTTTTTTTTTTTTTTTTTTTTTTTGTACAGTCCATTTTTTCATGTTATGGTCAATAATGAACACATAATAAATTGAATGTCAACAAATGCACACTGATAACACTCATAGCAGAATATATGGTACTTGTGGTGCATTTCGTCTGTATTCGGAAATAGGGAAATTTGGAGTTTCAGGTATGGGAACTTTTAACTGGAACGTCGGAACTGAAATATGGGAAAAACCCTGACTTTGGAATCCAAAATGGCTGCTCAGTGCATTAACAGTAGGTGAAAGAGTAATATTGTTTATTAGCACATCTCTTTGTCTATGTTTCAATAAACTCACACAGTACTAAACAACTTCTATCTGTGGACATGATACTTCAGCATTATCTGTGAAAAATATGTGTACTTATTAACTCGTATTGCTTACAATGTCCATCTTGGTTTTCTGACTTGTGTACTTGAATGCAGTCAACTCAGTGTGATATTATTCCCAGCTCCGACTTCTGAGCTAAATGGAACGCTGTCTATTATTTACTCATAGTATTTCTGTTTTCTGGAGCTGTGGTGGTATATAAGACGAAAATATAACAACTTTATTAATATTTTCTTTTTGATCTTCAAGTGTGATTGTTAATTGAAAATGCATTGACCATAAGAATGTTTAGAGTTAAATGGCACTTCTCTAACAGACAAACCAATTTTTTTGTTTTTACTGCACTAACCGTGGGAGCCAGGGAACGCATGTGTCCTCTGTGAATCTGTTGTTGATTACATTAGTTAGAAAGAAGAATTTCTTTCAAAACAACAGCTTTGACACATGAAATGTGGTATGATTGGGAGTACAGTGACATGCGTTCAATGTTCAACAGTCAATAAAATTCTGACATTAGCAATCAAATGAAGACTTCCTATGGATGTGTTCTCACAAATGAAGTCAATCATCTAAATTCAGCAGTTTTGCCTCTTGCATGCACACATAGACAACTTACTTCTCTCTCTCTCTCCTGATGAACCATTTGGTGGTTCTGGACTCTATGCGCTTGGCAGGAATTAACTGCTGGCTTGACTGTAATTTGTTAACTTTAGTCCCTAAAAAAGCTTCTGCCTGGCAATGTCTATTACCGCCCTGCATGGATGTGGCGACTGGCACAACAAAAAGTGAAGGCAGACTTGATCAACAGAGCTGGTTGTTAAATTGTGAGTTATATTGAGTGTGAAGTAGTATTAAAAAAAGGATATTGGTCATTTCCACAGTTTTATATATAGGAAAAATAGATTGAATAAGACAAAGTTAAGGGGAAATGAAATGGGAAAAGACAGAGATGTCCTGTAATTTGTGCTTTGAAACATGTGAGAAATAATTTAAACAATCAAATCAAACTTGTAAATAAATCATTAAACCTCATTGCGAATCAAATAGAAAATGACAGGATTATTATTATTATTTTATTATTATAAGAGCACGTATTTTAATGTGGCAGTGCAATCATTCAGGAAGAAACGTTATTAAATATTATTTTCATACAGACTATATTTTTATGGATAGACAGATAAATAGACAGAGAGAGAGAGAGAGAGAGAGAGAGAGAGAGAGGTGTATTAATTCTTGTTTCCTTACATTTTGCACATTTGTTTATAAACTAAAACAAACTCTTTAATGGATTTAAACTGAACTCATTTACCACCCAAACACCCGGACGTCATTTAACGCACCAATATCTCATTCACCATATCAGTGCATATGAATAAACACAGAGCAACAAGTTTGCACATGCATAAATCTTAACTGAGAATGTTTCACAAGCCTTTGCTTTCGTGAATTTAATGTTCACTAAAGCTTAAGTAGTTCCGAAACTTTACATATAAAGACGTGCATTACGCAAATAAATAAAAGCTTGTAAGTAGCTAGTCAAATGAAAATGACAGCACAAAACATAACAAACCCCCAAAATAAATAAAAAATAAATAATAATTATAATAATAATAATAATAATAATAATAATAATAATAATAATAATGATAATAATGAACCACTTACCTTAATTTGGGCTGCAATATTTCCACAGCTCCTGCGCCCGTATTTACCTTGTGTTTTGTGTTTGTTATTTGGGCTTTAAAGTAAATATATTTTTTTGTTCGGCGTGACTTGGTCTTCTAGTTTTAACGATCTTAACTAAGCGTGGGTCATCAAGCCTGTATCTGTCAGAGAGGCGGAGAGCTGGACTGGTTTACAGGCGGAGGAAGAGGCGCACAGGCGCGCGGGTTTGGGGGAGTTGAACAGTGCAAAAACTTCAGCCAACCGGCCGCTCTCATTCACTGACTACTTACTGCACAACCCAATAATGAAACGACTTCTGACACGCTTACAGTTCCATGATTTAATGATTTTCTACACGTATTTAAGTGCAATCAAGCTAATGAAGCGGTTTCTCAAAACGTTGATATCAAATTCCTGCACTAATGCCGTGGCAAGAAAATAACACCATGGTAACCGTAAAGTTTCCGCCAAAATAGCATTTGCTAGTTTTTGTAAACACAATAAATTAACGTTGCTACATGTGTACTTTCAGATACTTTTAATTAAGATTTTATTTAGCTTCCAAATGGGACACTGAAAATAATTTTAAAATACTGTATATCAGTTCAGTTATTTTATTTTGTTATTTGCACTATTGTACATGTGTACATTTAACAAAAAAATAAACTATGCCTCATTCAACAAGCCGATGGAGGGAGAAAAGGTATCATCTTATATAAATGTCAAAATGTCAAAAAGTCAAACTTATATTTTTCTGTCCTCTCAGCTATTCCTCATTAACACTTTGTCCTTTCCAGTTTGATCAACTCTTAACCTAGCACGCTTGATGTAACTTTTTGTGGAGATGCGCATAGTTGTGGCTTCATAAATATAGCACTTTCCGAGGACACAGTCTATAGCAATAAAGAAATTCACTCAGATGCACAGAGAAAACTGTGGGCAGGACGTTAGTCTGCAAGAGGACCTCAGTGATTACAGATTGTTATACAGTGACCCAGGGGTTAATAGAGCAGACATTTGTTTGTTGTGCGTTTGAGCTCCGTCACTATATTCTTTTTATTTAAAAATCAATTTTATACACCATCTATCACTATATTCTTTTTATTTAAAAATCAATTTTATACACCATCATTTCCGTTTCTATAGTGTGTGAATATATCCTTTATCGTATTCTACAACAAAAACAATCAGAGCGCCTCGTTTTATTTTGATCTTCCGGGTCCGCTATTAGCTTATAGCCCTTTAGTATCGACAGCGTGATTGCTGCTAACCGTGCTTGCATTGCTAATACTCTACACACACATTACCATTGCTTTACTCACTGTTACTTGCTATAATGGAGGATGTATGTCTACTTTTGATCACAGGTGAGGTGAGGTGAGGACACATTCGAGCTGCATTCGGTGCAGCTCGAGCTGGAGGCCGTGGAGAAGCAGATTCGTGACCTGAAGGTGAGGCAGGCCCAGCTGAGAGAGCGGAGAGCCGCGCTGGAATCCTCCCAGGCTGATGCTCACAAGTCTGGGGTAAGTATACAGCGTGCTGCTAACAGTCGCACCACGTCTACTCATTGTTTTTCTCTGCACAGGCACGGTGCACCCAGAAAGTGATCTTCTTTCACTCCGGCACCGGGACACCATGGACCCTGGGTGCATCCACAGTGGAGGACACAAGCCAGGCCCCGGGTGACGACTTTTCCCCCTCCGGTCTTCGAGATCTCCACCCGGAACCGCAGGGAGCAACGCTGTGATCATCGGAGACTCCAATGTCCGACACGTCTGTGCTACGTTAGCTGAAGGTAAAGTGCACACTCACTGTTTCCCTGGTGCCTGGTTCTCGATGTTTCTGCACAGATACCCGCTATCCTGAAGGTCGACGAGAGCCCCAGAGCGGCCATGCTTCATGCCGGGGTTAACGACACCATGCTGCGGCCGACGGAGACACTGAAGAGGGACTTCAGGAGCCTGATTGAGACGGTTCACAGCACGACGCCCGCGGAAGTGAAGTGAAGTGAAGTGACATTCAGCCAAGTATGGTGACCCATACTCAGAATTTGTGCTCTGCATTTAACCCATCCGAAATGCACACACACAGAGCAGTGAACACACACACACACACCTGGAGCAGTGGGCAGCCATTTATGCTGCGGCGCCCGGGGAGCAGTTGGGAGTTTGATTCCTTGCTCAAGGGCACCTAAGTCGTGGTATTGAAGGTGGAGAGAGAACTGTACATGCACTCCCCCCACTGTACATGCACTCCCCCCACCCACAATTCCATCTAAGTCGTGGTATTGAAGGTGGAGAGAGAGCTGTACATGCACTCCCCCCACCCACAATTCCATCCGGCCCGAGACTAGAACCGACAACCCTTCGATTGGGAGTCCAACCCTCTAACCATTAGGCCACGACTTCCCTAAGATGATCAATGTGTCAGGACTACTGCCCACGTATCGATGAGGACACGAAAGGTTCAGTAGACTTGTTGCTTTAAATGAATGGTTGTTGTCATGGTGTAAAGAACAGAAACTGCTATTTGTTAATAATTGGAATCTTTTCTGGGAGCGTCCTAGGCTGTTTCGCGCTGATGGCCTACACCCCAGCAGAGTCCGAGCGGAGCTGCTCTCTGACAACATCTCCAGGACACTTTGCTACATATGACTAGTAAGCCAATTCTCAAAAAACTATTATGATGAAAAACAGAGAAACAGTATGTCCAGCTATAGACAGGCTCTAAAAACTGCCAGGGCCAAGCATATCCACAAACTCATAGAAAATAACCAAAACAATCCAAGGTTTTTATTTAAAAATTAAATTAACAAATAACCAGACGCCACCTGATTCAAATATTCTATCAACATTTAATAGTAATTACTTCATTAACTTCTTCACTGATAAAACAGATAACATTAGAAATACAATAGCGAATGTAGATTGTAGAATGTATACAATCTGTATAACTAATTTTAGTCAGGTTTCAGGCCCCACCATAGCACAGAAACTGCACTTGTTAAAATTACAAATGACCTGCTTCTTGCGTCAGATCAAGGCTGCATCTCATTGCTAGTTTTACTTATAGATCATGACATACTCCTAGATAGATTACAAAACTATACAGGAATTCAAGGGCAGGCTCTAAGATGGTTTGGATCCTACCTGTCCGATCGCTACCATATTGTTTATTTAAATACCGAGTTATTTTCACGGTTGGTAAACCGTGATCTCAGGGTTTTGCATTTTGTGGGTGAAGTCTGTGTGTTACGCGTCAGCACTGATTAGTTTTTGGGCGTCTCCGTTAATTGTCTTCAGCAACAGCTGTCACTCATTACTCATCCCTTTATATTGGCTTGTCTAGCATCTTGTGTTTGTGAGAGCGTTGTTTCATGTGTGTGACCTATGCTTTCCTTTCTAGTGGGTTTCTGCGTTGGATGTCCGTGTCTCCCCGGAACCCCGTCCACTCTACACAACCCACCACCAAGCAACACCACTTATTTTTGGCTCGCTTCCCCACAGTTCCTGTGTCACCCTCTCCTGCTGCCAACTCAACTCCGCCTTCCGGATTTGTCACTCATCGCCACCATCCTGGACTGTGCATTCCTCCCAGCATCATTTGTGTATCAGTATTGTCTTGTATCATTGTCTTCATTAAATTGTATTAACCTCACACTTGCTTCCTGCCACTCCTTCACCCAGTCGTTACAGTCATCTCATTTATCACCAGTAAAATATGGAGTGCCACCAGGTTCCGTCCTAGGTCCTCTTCTACTTTCAATATACATGTTGCCCCTTGGTAATATTATTAGAAAATACGGGATTAGTTTCCACTGTTATGCTGATGATACTCAGCTATATATTGCAATGAGACCAAATGAAACGTTTAAATTATCTAAGTTAACAGAGTGTGTTAAAAACATAAAAGACTGGATGACCAACAATTTTCTC
This sequence comes from Carassius gibelio, assembly GCF_023724105.1. Taxonomy (NCBI): domain Eukaryota; kingdom Metazoa; phylum Chordata; class Actinopteri; order Cypriniformes; family Cyprinidae; genus Carassius; species Carassius gibelio. Next base: position 12,814,265 of record NC_068393.1, read on the forward strand.
CTATTAAATTCGGATAAGACAGAGATATTAATTATCGGACCAAAAAACAGTACACAGAATCTTGTAGATTACAAAGTCCACTAAAAGAGGTAGAGCTTTTTCACATTTGGCTCCCAAACTCTGGAAAAGCCTTCCTGATAATATTCGGGGTTCAGACACACTCTCTCTGTTTAAATCTAGATTAAAAACGCACATCTTTAACCAAGCATTTGAATAATGCATCTCTTAAATTGTGACTGCAGTTGCATCTGATCAAATGTGCATTCCTATAATTTAGCTTGGGTTAAACTAATTAATTTTACTTTGTTGGAACAGCAGCTATGTTAATGAAGTCTCTATTTGTTTCTCTGTTTTGTAACTAGGGATTTACATCCAGTGGTAACTAGGATTTACACAAGCTCCAGTCTGGATCCAGAAAACCTGAGAAGAGATAATGCTGGCCTTCAGAGGACCCCAGATGATGCTAACCCTGAATCAACAAACAGAACTAACAAATATTGCTACAAGTATGATTGCATCATATAATTATTGCTGTTAATAATGTTCATCATCTGGCTGTCTACGTCTTGTATTAATTAAATCCTGTCATATGCACACAAACTGACAGTCACCACTTATAAGCTACTACTAAATATTGTTGAAACATAATTTTCTGTTTCTGTTCTGTAAAGTTGCTTTGTAATGATTCGTATCATAAAAAACACTACACAAATAAACTTGAATTGAATTAAAATGTTCTCTAATGTTAGACAGTAGAGAACAACATAGTCTAATATGAAGAGTACTACTTTATGTGGTTTTATTAACAAAGTTCGGGAGAAGCACGATCAGATAATCATCCAATTTGGCACAGGTTCATCTCGTTTAGCTAATAATCTTAAATAGCACGCAAGCGTATATATATCCAGTCTTCCTACCTCCTGTCCCACGACAGTTTTTCGGCAACCCTCCTCCACCCCAACTCCTCACTTCTAATCTATTTATCCCAAATTAGGGATAGGGGGAGTTATTTGGGTTCGGGCTATGCTCCGGGCCCGGACCCCTCCCCCAGGACAGCACGCGAAAATATGCCTACTATTTGCCTTCAGATTAGATGTAAGGGTGAACTCGTGAATCATCATCTTGATTTATGAATATGCTCATTTAATTCATGTAACGCTGATCTAAATAAAGCAGAGTTTAACTCATGATGATGCTGTGTTCAGGCGTGTTTCCTATTTACCTTTGGCAACCTGCACTGTTATTCATTACAGCATTTAGTTAATTCTACTGCCAGCACCCACTCACTGACTGCAGCTGGAGGAAAGAGAACAGAAACTGGTAGATTTTCTGAAGATGATCAAGGAAAAACATTTTTTTCTGATGCTAAAGGGCACTAATTATATTTTTAAAACGAGAGCTAAAATGCCAGTATACTTTTCATAGTTTAACAGCTGAAATTCTGCCCCATCTGCTTCATCGTGTACGGATCTTTTAGTATGATGGACTGTCTGCTTTGAAATCACACCTTTCCTCTGCCTTCATCTTTCTGTCAGCTTTCCTGGTTATCATTTCTATGTGTGATCCTATTCTGAACTGTATATGAAGCTGGTCAGCAAAACTACACTGTGCAATGCAGTGATGTGAGGAATGTGTCTGTGCTTATTCTTGTACAGTGAACACAGTTTGCATTCTCTTTTCTCGCTCTTTCCATTCTCTTTCCTCTCTTTATAATGGAATGCCCCATGCTTGGGTTCACTGTCCAGCAGGGGGACAGCAAGAACAATGCTGTCCTGTTCTTGCTCCTCTAATAACAAACACAGGAAGCTGCTGTCACTGCACAAGTGCAGAAAAAGGACACAGATATACTAAGTTTCTTACACTTAATAATTATAAAAAAAATTAAACCAGCATTTTATTTTTGTACAATGTGCTTTTGACTATCATAATAGTAATTGGTGTTATTAAGATAGCAGGTGCATGATAATGTACAGGTGTTTCTCAATAAATTAGAATGTCGAAGAAAAGTTCATTTATTTCAGTAATTCAACTCAAATTGTTAAACTCATGTATAAAATAAATTCAATGCACACAGACTTAAGTAGTTTAAGTCTTTGGTTCTTTTAATTGTGATGATTTTGGCTCACATTTAACAAAAATCCACCAATTCACTACAGTATCTCAACAAATTAGAATATTTCAGAATACTTCTGTTGCTTTTAGCAATGTGGGCAGGGGTCAAATCCTGCTGGAAAATGAAATCAGCATCTTCAAAAAGCTGGTCAGCAGAAGGAAGCATGAAGTGCTCCAAAATTTATTGTTTAACAGGTGCAGTGACTTTGGTTTCCAAAAAACACAATAGACTGACTCCAGCAAATGACATTGGACCCAATCACCACATCCTGTGGAAACTTAACACTGGACTTCAAGCAACTTGGGCTATGAGCTTCTCCACCCTTCCTCCCGACTCTAGGACCTTGGTTTCCAAATGAAGTACAAAACTTGCCCTCATCTGAAAAGAAGACATTGGAACACTGGGCAAAGAAGAAGAAGTCCAGTTCTTCTTCTCCTTAGCCCAAGTAAGATGCCTCAAGAGTGGCTTAACAAGAGGAATGCGACAACTGTAGCCAAATTCCTTGACATGTCTGTATGCCTTGACCCCAGCCTCAGTCCATTCCTTGTGAAGTTCACTCAAATTCCTGAATCGATTTTGCTTGATAATCCTCATAAGGCTGCGATTCTCACGGTTGGTTGTGCATCTTTTTTTCTCCACATTTTTTCCTTTCATTCAACTTTCTGTTAACATGCTTGGATACAGCACTCTGTGAACAGCCAGCTTCTTTGGCAATGAATGTTTGTGGCTTACCCTCCTTGTGAAGGGTGTCAATGATTGTCTTCTGGACAACTGTCAGATCAGCAGTCTTCCCCATGATTGTGTAGCCTAGTGAACCAAACTGAGAGACCATTTTGAAGGCTCAGGAAACCTTTGCAGGTGTTTTGAACTGATTAGTTAATTGGCACGTCACCATATTCTAATTTGTTAAGACCGTCGGTTTCCTTCAGAAATATAGTGATATAAAAATACCCACACTGGGTTTATTCAAGGAAGCCAAAGCATTTTGGAAAATCTATTTGTGGCGGTCAGTTTTGATATTGCCACAAATAAATCTATGTATGGAAACACAACGAACCTTACCTGCTTGAACTCTTTCATTTGATCTGAGTGTCTGTTTTTAAAGTGTTTTGTTAGTTTGGTGCATTTCCTCCTTTTGATGTCACCATCTCTCAGTGCTTTTATGAAGAGAGTACATCTGCACACCTTTCTGATGAAAAACCACCGGTACTTTAAAAAAACCTGTTACCGTAACGTATTCAGTTGTTTAGCACTGACTTGGTACTGAAGTACCGGGTCTTTTGAAAACATTACATCATATAATTTACATGACTCCAGTCCATCAATTAATGTCTTATGAAGTGAAAAGCTGTAGGCTATGTTTGTAAGAAACACTTCAATCATTAAACTGGTGAAACCATATTCTATCCATAATGTTGGTCACTCCATTGAAAAAGTCATCTTATCTGAATCAGAAGAGAAATTCAATATGTTGGTGGATTTGTTTGTGTGGCGGACAACTGAGGAAATGATTAAATAATCTTATCTACGTTAAATCTCACAGGTTGACTTTACAGTAAATCTCATAAAGCTACACAGCCCCTAAATGGACATGGTGACGAAAAACATAAAAGATGACAGGAAAAATGATTTTGCATTTGCTGGCATAACATTTGTGTTCCTCCAGGAAACTTTAAATTTGCTCACAATCCTGCCACCTCATATTATATTTCCATATATTTCCATAACCAGTTCTGTGTTCACAAAAGTAAAAAAAGTTTCAATTTTCCCCCCCATTTGCCTTTAGGGGCTTTATTTATTATACTAATTAATTATTCTAATGCTTCCATTAACTACTGATGAAAGAGACTTGTTTTGAGTTTGCATTTGAACTTTAAAAATTCAAAATATGGAATTCATCCAACTTCAAAAAAATTTCTTCTATATAAACATAAACGGACAAATCAGACAGAAAATTACTCCGAGAGAATGAGATGTTTTTGCATGTCTGTGAGGATGTGTGAGAGCCAGTCTTGCCTTCCATGGAAGAGCCTGTTGTACATGTGAAAACAGCTTGAGGCTGAATGAAGAATGAACAGTACTTGTCTGTGGGCCAAAGAGGATATGAAGGATAAGACAGATCTCCTCTGGGCTGAAAAAAGCGTATCCTCAGTGCTCATGCTCTCATGCGGAGGAATCTGAGCCAGTCGCATCTTATGCATTCTAATTAGATGTCAAGTTGAAAATGGATCTTGAATGAGTTATACACCACCCTATGGTCTCCTGCAGTGAAACGTAAGACGAACAACAGAGAGTGTATCATTTTAATTACACTACTGGGGAAAATGTTCAGATGGATTTAAGAATAAATTACATTTTAGTTGTATTTAAATATGCCCCTCAAGCTAAAATTGCTCAGAATGTCATCTGAAAATCCAGCAGAACCATGAGCACCATACATTTTGTTAATTGCAGTGGCCACTTTCTTAGACAGTAAAGCACTGTTTTCAAAATGACTGTACAATTATGTCAAATTGTGGTTATTCTGCGTGCAGATCAGATAACCAATTGCACTGGCCAACTCAGTGGTGCTTAGAGGTAATGTGTGATTATATGCTCAGCTAGGAGTTAGACACAGAGTTGTTTTGTTGTACTTTTTTTAACAATAAACATTGTGAGTTGTACTGCTTATTGTGAGCTTCAAAAGAATTCCAGAGGTATTTTTGTTTTATGGCACCTTTTTAGCTTTAAGGGGATCATTATCATCTTGTCAGGACTGATGGTGGACTGGAAAGTCATCAGATTAGGATATTAGGCCATTTCACACTGATGCATAAGCAGCATTTCAATGGAGCTTACGCTTATTAATGGCTATAAATGATACAATTTTAAACAAAATGTATCAGGAGAGAACCACTGAGAACTATTACAATCTTTTGGTTTGCTTTCTAGAAAAATATATCTAAAATGATTGCTGAAACTTGAAATCAGTTTTAACTTTGATAAAGTAGTGCTTCTGAGTTTTGTGGGCCAGTTTCTTCTAAGCAGTGAACTGGCTATTTAAAGCATTAAGTGTGATGTGTGTGTTTGTGTGTGTGTGTGTGTGTGTGTGTGTAGTGACTAAAGGAGATGAATTATGTTCTCTAAGTACAAGACGAGTAGGATTACTAGAATCTCTAAACTTCTGTCAGAATTGTCCTTGTTGTCAGATTATAAAGACTCTTCACGAGGAGAAGACTCTATAAATAGAAGCATAAGAAGACTTTAAAAGAGACCAATAATAATAATTGACTTGTGTATTTAACAGCAAGCACAGGATAATGTGGAAGACTTTAGCATCCTGAAATGCTGTTTTGATTATTGTGCATGTTTTTCATTATTTTATTGCTAATAAAATGTCAGGACAAAGAACGTCAAGAACTAAGAAGTCACATTGTTAACAAAGCTGGAAGGACACCAGGGTTTCTGTGGACTTGATGTGGTGGAGAGGATCTCAGACCCTTAGCTCTCTATGCTTGGCCCCAATATCTTTAACAATATTTGTTTTTTTGTTTTTTCGCTTATACGGTTGCAAGAATACAGGCATTGTATTTTGCAAACAGAGCAGTCACAGTTATTTAACCTCTCCTCCAGGAAAACCATCACCAGGAATTACGCACATTTGAACCTCAGAGCCATTATCCCTGAACATCAGACAGAAGCCCTGCTGCCTTTCATGTGTCTTGACATTCAGGCCACGGCACATTTGAGACCAACATATGTGATCTTTTAAATCATGTTTCTTTTTTTTCCCTGCGTGCCCAATTTGAAGTGTCCAGCTGCTCTTCTGATCTCAATGGGGCCACAGTTCACGTGATGTGAGCACATCATCTTTGTTTATCACAACCATCTTTTTTGTCAGTATGCTTAACCAACTCATTGAAAAGCATCAATATACAGTATACTCTAATAATAGTATATCAATGATTGTGCTTTGGAGCTAGTCTAGGAACTTGTATATGATGCGAAATCCAGCATTTTTGTCCGATATTATTAGGGAACTTACACACTAATGTAATGCAGGCTTGGCAAACCATTTAGGAGTCTTAGGACTTCTCCCTTTCAAGTAGATTAAAGCAGCGATTTCATGATTTGTAATAGCTTCCCAAAGACATTATTAAGATTGCAAGTGAATGGAATGTTTTAAAGGACTTTAAATGAGTCCAAATGCTTTCAGTGTAATGCAATTCAAACTAAATGTGTCATGCCACTAGATTGCCTTTGAATGATCAATCAAGGTCATTGGGGGAATCCACAGCTTGATGGTAATATTTAAAAATGCAAGCTCAACATATATGCTTAAAGAAACTTATCTTGAGTCTGAGATACCAGGAGATAATTACTGTATGTACATCACATGCGGTGCTGCTGAAGAGTACAGAGGAGCCTGGTTCAAAGCTGTGGGCGTCATTCACACCTGAACCCATCAGACATCACAGCTCATAAGATCTATCTCATTACCTTGCCATTTAAAACATCATCCCTGATCAGACGCCTCCAGCTGTCACATACCCATCAGTCTCAGAACACGACATTTTTTTAGGTGCACCTACCTGGGCTTGGAGCTTTGGTTCCATCATACAATATGTCTGACAGACTGGTAATTGTACTAAAACATTTACTCGCAGTCTTGCATTTGAATAAAATCTTGAAACAAATAAACTCAAATTAAAGTATTAGACATGACTCCATTTTAATGTGACATTAGAATATGAAGATTTAAAATAATACAATTATACATATAAAATTATAAAATAATAAAATCATTACAGATGCACCAGTTTAAATGAATACTGTAAAAGGGATTTTTTTTTTTATGTGGATTAATTAGCTTACAAGAAAAATCTAAATAATGTATTTTATGCTAGTTGCTGAACATGACTTTTTTCAACAGAAGGCATGCACACTGTTAATAGATCTAATGGACATGGTGTTTACCATTCAATCTGAGAGTGACTGCCAGGAGAAGCAGTGAAGTGACAGGGTGAGGATTCTGTAGCAGTTTAGTAGCCCTGTGTTTGTCTCTGGGGCTCCAGTATGATCCCGCTGGAATCCTGAATGCAGGAGAAAGCAGCACGAGGGATTTTCTTCACATTGATGTAGTTGTACTCTAAATGGACAGTTGACAGGGAAGATTCCTCAGTCCCCTTAAACTTACAGATTGATTTGACCGGGACAGAGCTGAAAACACAAAGCCATACAAATTATTTACTATAACACTTTTCATTGTAGGGATGTGCATATTTCCATAATAATTCATTTTGTAATCTTTTCCATTAAAATACTTAAACATCATTTTAAACTTAGAAAAATCTAAAGCAAATGTGTCTTTGAACCTATTCATCTATTCTCCAAAATTGTGTTTCTAGACCTTACTTATTGAAGAGCTGTTTAGAGAGCAGAGATATGCATCCCTGTAATTACTGGCAGACCAAGCAAGCACACAAATATTTTAATTAGTGCAGTTAATGTAGTTCACTCTTGCGCGTTGGTTCTCACACTACATCAGCTGTGATATTGTTTGCACTATAGCCTTTGAAATGCAAACTTATATAAAAGAAAGAGTGAAGTTGGTGAGCAATAAATGAGAGAGAATTTTTAAAAGAAGATCAAAGAAAAAATTGCAGAGCTGAGTCTGAGCAGGAGAAAAAAAAATCAAAAGAGAATGAGGATTTCAAGAAATAACAGGACAGAGTAGGAGTTGAGATGTGATTGCTGGCATAAGTTTGAGGGGTTTTCACAAATGGAGGTTGCATCATTTGGGCATGTAGAAGCTTAACACTATGGTTCTGTTCCAAAACCTAGTGACGAACTAGACGGCATTTTAAGGCATTCAAACTGTGCTCCATATGCAAATACGGTATTATTAAAAACATTATGCTGCCTTCTCAGATACTTCTCAAATTCAAGTACATTGTATGTTTTTTGAAAGAATTAGGGATTCCAGTATGCACTGCAATGAGCACAGTAAAAATGTGCTTATAACAACATTGTTATTCAGTATTGAAAAGTATACACTTTCTTGAGATCAGTAGAGATTCTATGATGGTGCCTTAAAAGGTAGCAGTCTATGTAGGGCATAGGCAATGATGTTTTAACCCCTTTAGAAGCAAAGATCACAGGCAACCCCAGATTAATGTTGTACAATATTCACAGCATGTGAAACCATCACACTCTTACTTGATTTGGACAAACTGTGTATCATTAGATAGGTTAAAGACTCCAGCTTTGATATCTGACCACTGCGTTAAGGAACAGATCTTTAGCATACATACCTTATACGGTTATGGTCTAGATGCAGTAGCTTGAGGTTCTTGAAATGGCACATATTGTGTGGCACCCTCTCAAGTCTGTTGTTGTCCAAGTGTAACTCCACCAAAGATTGATAAACACCCCGAAATGACTTCCCCAGCACACCGTGCTCTTCTAACAGGTTGTGGGAGAGGCGTAGGGACTGTAAGCCTGGGCGGAGGTGACTCAATGAGTATGGAGGAATGTAGTGAATGTGATTGTGCTGTAGGGAGAGTTTGCGCAAGGCCCTGGGCAGATCTGAGGGGACCACTGCCATCTGGTTATGGGACAGGTCAAGAGTTTCCAGCTTCCTGAGAAAACAGACCGACAGAAGTGTGGTGTTACATCATGGAGTGTATTAGCGGTGGGCGACATAACCAAAGTCTTATATCACAATATAGTAATTTTATTTTAACGATAACAGTATATACTACAACGTAATTATTTTTGCTGGAGATACGAATACCAAAATGTTCTGTTAAATTTCACAATTCTTGATACCATTTTTGATACAAAAGCAAAAACTAAAACTAAAAAGTATTTTGCGAATTAATGCACTTTAAACAACTTTATAATTCAGAATGCTGTTTAGGTTGTCAATAAATTTGTGTTTTGAACAAACCTTTAAGTGAAGGAATTACTCTCATTCACTTCGATACACTAATATTTCTCATTAACTGAAGTCAGTGAGCTTTATTTATAGTTTCTAGTTGTCAATAAATGTGCTTTTCAACAAGTCATTCAATGATTCAAGGGCTCACTCATAACACATAAATGATGCTAACTTTACATATTTTTACCACCTACTGCTGTAAATATGTAATCTGAAGACATGGTCACTGAACTAATTATTGATCATTTCAGTGGACAAATCTGAACAAATCTTTTTGCTGAATGGATTTTAAAAAAATCAAGACTTTGGGATGAATCCTCACCACTAGAAAGTAGCATGAACGTTATAGGCTTACTTGGGTCAAGCAGCTTCATCAGAAAAACAAACAGTGGTTCTTAATTCCAGTCTTTGCAACCCCCCACTTCAGATTTTGTATGCATCTCTTATCACTTGAGACATTTGTTCTATTCGTAAGTTCCCTGTGAAGTGGACACAGGATATTCCACCAAGATTCCAGTGTGAAGCAAACGTATATGTTCCATTCAAAGGGCACCGAAGTGTGCGAGACGTGAATTTAAATTGTATTTATTTAAAGAGGTGTATTATGTTACACGTCACACTTCTCTAGTAAGTTTCATCAATGTGATAAGACGCTGCAGGCCGTGGCATAGTGCAAATCCATGAATGAATGTTCTGAAGTGAAGTAAACTTCAATGGATTTCTGTGCTTAGGGAGTAGGGAGCGATGAACAATGTAAAGGGACACTGTCAATCGGAACACAGTTCATGCATGGAGCTCTTTTCTAACCAGCTGATTATTTGAATCAGGTTTGTTAAATAATAGTGACATGCTAAACATGGATACCAGAATGGACCAATGGAATTCATGCTCGTCTAAGCATGTCTGTACAATACAATTTGTATTTGTGTAAACCATGTTAGAGTATTTTTTGATGGTAAGTGTACATCGGTTGCATCATATGTAGTGGGACTCTCTCAAGTGCTGGGGGAGCTTGTGAAGTTTTTTGCAGTGTTTGCACGGAGAACGGGCCCCATTGCAGGTCATTAAACCAGCAAAAGACAGCTAGAGCCAAAACAGCCTGTGTGTCGGCTTCAGTTAAGCGTATTTGTGTGTGTGTGTGTGTGTGTGTGTGTGTGAACATTGTGAAAGCACAAGGGGGGATTGGAAGTGGACGATTTCAAGAGAGTGAGGGAATATCCTAAAGTACATGGTACTGTAAGAGAGGCTTTTGTGTTTTCTGAGAGGGTTCTGGAGGAGGCAGCTGGTGTAAGTTTACAATGTTCGTCTCAGCAGGAGTCAGGAGCACATTTCCTTGGCCTCCGTAACACTGACGGTTCCCCAGTCCACCAGTGTGCTGAGGAGGAATAAGGGTCTCATATTGCAATGTCTGCTACAATAATATCAATAGCTACAGTGACCTCCATGTGGATTTCATTCCCCCAACAAGCTCTGGTACTGACCTTGAGATGAGATGTTAGATGTTGCAGACTGAACGTCAATCAGAATATCTGGCAGTGAATGTAGCTAACAGAGTTCCAGAGAGAAACCCTGAGCTATTATGTTTAGTTCTAGTTTTAAGTAAAATGAAGCAATTTGACAGATTTATTTTAGATTTATAAAGCATTTTTTGTGTTTGTCTAAAACACTGTGTCAGACATTTGGAAAGTCTTGCTTAGGGCACATAGAGGGTCAATACTGCCACTGGTGAACCTTGAAAAACAAATAATGTAAGTGCATGACGTTTCTGCTTTTTGGAAATAAGTGTTAATGCAAATAGGGGAATTTTTCCCCCTCTTTAGGAGATTTTCATCAACAATAGGGTTGTTAAATAAATCCATGAATGTTTTATTATGCATGTGCGCAATGGACCACTGCCACAATAGAGCCAACACATTAATTTACAGCCAAAAAGACACACACACACACACACACACACACACACACACACACACACACACACACACACACACACACACACACATATCCATAACCAAAATACTCTTATATACACAATATACTCTCACCTAAAGGATTATTAGGAACACCATACTAATACGGTGTTTGACCCCCTTTCGCCTTCAAAACTGTCTTAATTCTACGTTGCATTGATTCAACAAGGTGCTGAAAGCATTCTTTAGAAATGTTGGCCCATATTGGTAGGATAGCATCTTGCAGTTGATGGAGATTTGTGGGATGCACATCCAGGGCACGAAGCTCCCGTTCCCACACATCCCAAAGAAGCTCTATTGGGTTGAGATCTGGTGACTGTGGGGGCCATTTTAGTACAGTGAACTCATTGTCATGTTCAAGAAACCAATTTGAAATGATTCAAGCTTTGTGACATGGTGCATTATCCTGCTGGAAGTAGCCATCAGAGGATGGGTACATGGTGGTCATAAAGGGATGGACATGGTCAGAAACGATGCTCAGGTAGGCCGTGGCATTTAAAAGATGCCCAACTGCCACTAAGGGGCCTAAAGTGTGCCAAGAAAACATCCCCCACACCATTACACCACCACCACCAGCAGCCTGCACAGTGGTAACAAGGCATGATGCATCCATGTTCTCATTCTGACTCTACCATCTGAATGTCTCAACAGAAATCGAGACTCATCAGACCAGGCAACATTTTTCCAGTCTTCAACTGTCCAATTTTGGTGAGCTCATGCAAATTGTATCCTCTTTTTCCTATTTGTAGTGGAGATGAGTGGTACCCGGTGGGGTCTTCTGCTGTTGTAGCCCATCCGCCTCAAGGTTGTGCGTGTAGTGGCTTCACAAATGCTTTGCTGCATACCTCGGTTGTAACGAGTGGTTATTTCAGTCAAAGTTGCATTTCTATCAGCTTGAATCAGTCGGCCCATTCTCCTCTGACCTCTAGCATCAACAAGGCATTTTCGCCCACTGGACTGCCGCATACTGGATGTTTTTCCCTTTTCACACCATTCTTTGTAAACCCTAGAAATGGTTTTGTGAGAAAATCCCAGTAACTGAGCAGATTGTGAAATTCTCAGACCGGCCCGTCTGGCACCAACAACCATGCCACGCTCAAAAAATTGCTTAAATCATCCTTTCTTTCCCATTCTGACATTCAGTTTGGAGTTCAGGAGATTGTCTTGACCAGGACCACACCCCTAAATTCATTGGAGCAACTGCCATGTGATTGGTTGATATGATAATTGGATTAATGAGAAATTGGAACAGGTGTTCCTAATAATCCTTTAGGTAAGTGTATATGTATACTTTATTATTTTTAAGTATTTTAATATTTACTATTATTTTTATTATATATTTATTTTATATTAAGATTTTATATATTGTAAACTCATTTTTATTTATATTATATTAGCAGTCTCTGAAAATGCACAATTAAGCTGACCAGTAGAAAAAAAAAGTATTACACTCCCTGAGCTATATCTAAAAGCAAATACCACTGTAAAAAACTTTTAAACGCACAATAAAAGATACCTGTGTGACAAAACAGCCATAAAATACAGTTTTGTAATAAATAAATAAAAAGTTTAATTCCAAACACAATAAAGCAGTTTCAGGGTTATTGGCTTCTGATGTCTGAGTCAGATTTATATACTGACATTGTTCTCAAACAGACTCCCCCCACCGATAAGCCAATAACGGTGAGCATTTTTAGGGAGCACTCCCATATTGAGAATCAGAGAGCACGGCTGCCACCTCATGTCCAAAGGCACACCAATGCCAGCATTGCACAACCACCCTTACGTAATCAAAGCACATTTCGTTGGATCTCATGTTATATCATGCATGCGGGAGACCCAGGCACAGCTAAACTCCCCATCATTTAGAGCACTATGATTTGAACTAGCAAGAGCTAGCAATGGCATAACCATCTCCAGCTGTGGCTCTGTAATTTGTGCTCTTTTCCTGACATTATTCACAGAACAGGGTTTTTTTTTATTTACACTTTAAAAGAGTGAACGGCATTTACATATATGCATGTGTGTCTATTCATATCTGAACAACCGATGGCTCTTGGTTGTATCCTCAGACAGAGACACTTTATATAACTCATCATGAAATGAGAATGTGAACTTCTTGGTGAAACTTCACTAACTTGCATTTTTGTCTGCTTGTGTGAGAAAACAAGCAGTGCATGTCCTTTGTTTCACCCCCCTGCCTCATTCCTGTAAGCTCAGTCCACCCAGCGCATCAACACTGTCCTCACATCCATCCAAATCCTCAGTCTAAGGTCATCGGCCTGCAGAGGAGCCCTCTCCCAGCACACCCTGTTCTTCATCCCGAGAACCAAAACAACCCTCCAGATGACAGGGGACCTGTCGTGTCAATGCACACACACAAAAAAATTGTGCACCTAAATAAACACACAGGCATATGAACACAGAGAGCACCGCGTTCCTTCAACCCCAAGTTGCACAGTTTCC